>NC_081181.1:172385657-172685657 GCF_029867415.1 Vicia villosa
TTTCCATTTAAAAGAGGAGGATTACCTCACAAAGTTTGATTTATCATCATCATCAAAGTAATGATCAACATTTCCTCAGTGTTAGGGTTTCATCAATGGGTTCATCAGAGGATCCTATGGAATTAGGGTTTTATGGTCAAAGTTTAGCCTGAGGTTGACTTTTGACCAAAACATAATCTAATAGTTTTAAAGCATGATCCAAGTACCTCATATGCTTCCTAATATCCCTCTCATGTGTCCCAAATGGCTAAAGAAATTTGATCTATTGATAATTGAAGAATAGGGATTCATTTGATGAAAATTCAACTGCTCAGAATCAAGGTTTGACTTTTGAGATTTTTGGTCGACCATGGAATTCTCAAGTCAAGAATCATGAAATTATGGTTTATGGATTTATTTGATCAGGTTTAATCAAGAAAAAGAAATCAAAACGGAGAAATTAGGGTTTTGAAAATTTTCTCTAAGTTCAAAATTTCCATGATCATCTAGCCTACTTTGCAAGCTTGTAACTCCTTCCTAAAAAGAAACCATTTTTCATGCCCAAGGGATGTACTTAAATATGTAACTTCATACTTTAATATCATGGAAAGAAGTCCATGGTTCATTACCCAAGTATATAAGGTTTTGTCAAAGTTCCATGCCATTTTGGGAAGAAAGGCAACATTGTCATTTTCATAAAGCCGACTTTAAACACAAAGTTAATGCATTGATCTTTGTATTTTTTCCTTTTTATCACACTCAATACATGTGCTTAGATGCAACACCTCTAAATCTTCCAACCACCCTAAAAAGCCAAGCTACACCATTGGAACCCTAATGTACCTTTAACCAAATTTTGAGTCAATATTAAATCAACTTTCCGTCAAGCTTTTGCTTTTGATTCTTGCTTAATCCATAAGATTTCACAAGTTCCCTATAAATAGAGGATCAAGCTTCGTAATTTAACACACAAGCATTAAGTAACAAGCATTCCCAAAATTTCAAAAACTCCGTGATAGCGTAAAAACTCCATTTATTCGCATATCTCAAAACTTCCACGTTTTGAGGTTCTATCCATTCAAACACAATCCATATTTTCAAAGAGGTAATTTCAAAAAATATTTTATTTATTTTAATTTAGTATATTTTAATTTAGTATATTTTAATTTAGTATTTATTTTAAATGTGTTTATTTATTTAAAAAATCAATAGAAATATGTTTCTTTCTTAACCTAGCTTGAATGGTTTTGATCACGTGTACTTGATACTTTTGCTCCATGACATTGATGCATATTTGTTGTAACTTATGTGAATCTTGAATGCATTAAAATTAATTTTAAAATGTTTAAATTCTTATCCATTTTTTTGTGCTAATAATTGTTCAAGAAACCTAATTTCTTCACAAACCCTAATACCATGTTGATTAACTTGTATTGATGCCATGAGTATTGTGATGCTTTGATGTTTGTCTATACTTGATTGTTTAGAATTTATGTTTGCTGATTTATTATATGTACATATTCTTGTTTGATTCATATTCTTTGATCATATGACATACTTGACTTTATGATTCATCTATATATTGCTAAGGTATATGTCTATCATGATACCATGATTGATTATGTTTGTCTTGTCTTATTGTGTAGTCTTGACTTGTATGCATGTTGACCCACATTAGGGTTTAATACTAATATCACCATGTTTAAATGATCTATGTTTTATCTTTCCTTGTCATTATGTGGATCTGTTGATCATTACTTATTATGTAATCACATACTTGACATGTCCACACACACGTATATGTTCACAAGATTACTCACACATGTCCAGCATGTTCACACACCTCTTCATTTATTTTACTTACATTGATCCATACTTGATCTTTCCACACATGATTTCTAGTTAGACCCTTTGTCTTGACTTTGCTTTGTCTTGTTTGGGTGCATGATATAATTATTTATGTATTGTTATACCCCAAAATTTGCCCACATATTTTTCAAGAAAACTCCAATCTGAAAATTAAGGGTCTCATATAATCATGGATTTTTATTTCAACAAATATCCTGACATATGAAATACTTAGTTTTTAGAATTTTTCTTATACAGTAATTTGGCTTGCAGTTGAATTTATTCTTACGCAAACGCCAAATACTGTTTATTACTTCACACATGCTATTTATTTATTTACAGATAAATAGTACTGACACAATTGGTACAGAGTTAAATCTTTTGCAGGCGCAGAATCAAGAAACTCAGACTGTACTGGTAACAGTAAATATTAGTTATTTATTATGTCTGTGTTTTTTTTTTTAACAAGTCAAGTAAATAAACTTTCATTTTTCACATAAAACAAAAAAACAAAAACAAAAACAACAAAAAAAGAGAAAATTAACTTTGACTGTTAATTTTTCACTTTTAACTGCTGTTTCAATACCTGAACAGTCAATTGACAGCCAAACTGCTGGCAGTACAATTCTCAGTGTTTTGTACCATCAATCAAATCAATCTTTCACAATTCAAAATTCCAAGATTTTTGTTCAAGAAGTCTTCTGAATATCACATGATTAGCAGAGACTCAACACTGCACAAAAATCAGGTACGCTTAACTGTCTCCTACACAAACAGTCCCTAATCAGGGTTTTTCTTGTTTTTACAGGAGCAACAAGTTTTTGAGAGCTCAAATGGATTTCATATACATCCATACATCTCAAAGTACCATCATACAAATTTTCAAACTTCAATTCACTCAGACGCACCGTCAGCAGCTCAAACAGTCAACAGACGACCCGTTTGACCAAAAAAGTCAACTGACAGTCAAAAATGAAATTTTTTGTCAAAGTCCATATTTTGTCAAAGGATTCAACATTTGATCATTGGATGATCACAATTCATCAAGGAAAGATCAAAAATCAACAAAACCCTAAGATTCAAAATTAGGGTTTTTGCCTGAAAAGTCAACTCAACTTTGACTGATCATAACTCTCTCATCCTTCATCCAAAAAATGTCAACCAAAGCTTGTTTTGAAGGAAATTCAATTATCTTTCAAATGCCATTGATCCCATGGTCATTGGATTCACCATTTGAAAACTATGGCCAAAGACATTACAGGTCATTTTCAAAATCAACAAAAAGACACTTTTTTCAAAAGGACACACAAGGAGAACCAAAAATCATTTTGATATGAGACCAAAGACATTGGTTAGAGGACTCTTTGAGGTTTCCAAAAAGTGCAAGATCTCCTTCATATGACAAAAATTGAAGGATTTACACCTTGTTGAAGTTGGCTAAATTTTGGGAAAATGCATGAAATCAACATTGCTCAAAAATGTTTTTTTTCCAAATGAGTCCAAGTTTTTATGGTCCAAACATCTTTGCCATGTTACTATGGGCCTCCCACGACCAAGACAAAGCCCACATCTTTATTGGCCATTTTTTGACATAATTTTATCTTATTTTAAGATTAAAATTAAAGGAAAATTGCATGGATAATTAGTAGCTTGATCTCTAAGCATGACTCACCTCCAAAGTCTTCAATTTTCTGCAGAAGATTGGTGTCCAAGGCAAGAGCATTGAATGGAGTCAAAGTTGGTCAAAAATTCAAGGTTTTTTAATATTAAAGAACCAAACTTTCAACAAAGGCAACAAAGCTTCTTAGCTTGAGTTCCAAGCAACTTTGGGCTATAAAAGAAGCATCATACTTCAGCAAAAGGGGGGACACACAAAATATAGCAAGAGTATAGCCAAGAAATATCAAAAATTCTCTCAAATTTCCATAACTTTGTAAAATTTCAAATTCAATTCTCCAATCAATATTAATACATACCAAGCTTTCTAATCATCTTATCAAACATCATAGAGTAAGATTGAACTCTAAATATAGGCCCATGAGAGTCGTATAGTGCATACAAGTGTTCTTCATGTATATATGCATTAACTTTCGTTTTCATATTTGCAATTAATTTCCATACAAACTAACCATCCTAACATGTTTATGGGGACATATATGGGTGATCTGGGCCTTGACATAATAGTTCCCACGTGAGAATCACTCAACACCATTAATGGATGTTCATGCATGCTTAAACTTTAATACCTTCGAATCTATAGCTACAAGCATCAAACAAAGAAACTAATACCACCAATGAACTCAGGGCCTCATGTTTAGTGGATCTGGGTTGCTTTCATGTGTTGCTAACGTGTATTTTTTGCAGGTTCAGAAGCTATAAAAAACTGCACGATTTATCGTAAAAATAGAGGGGGTTTAAAACCCCCGCTATCTGTTTGAAAAAATGAATGAGACGGAGGTTGAAGACGACCACGCGTCCAAGCGTGGTTCGTCAGTCAAGGCTGACTTTTCCCTCCGCTCACGTGGCTCTTCATCATTGGAAGGTCAACCAGTCTCCCATCCACGCGTGCACATGTGGGCCCCAGTCAGAAAGTTTGAATTCTCCTTGAATTCAGTACATGTTCCCTACCATCATATCATGCACCTACAAATCTGGACTCTTGATCTCATCAATCTTACCATCCAACGCACCATAACACACAGCCACACCATGGACTCTCACTCAATCACTACACCAGATCAGTATCCCTTTTTATTTTTATTTTATTTTCTATTTTATTTTATTTTCTTTGCAAAATTAATTTAAAATAGCTTAAAAATTCAAAAAATTCCACAAAAAATATTTTAAACTTCTAAAATAACATATTATTTTCTGAAATAAAAATATTTTACTTTTCTTCAAAATTTTAATATTTTACATAATTAATTAGTATGTATTTATATATTTGCTTATTAATTATTTTAATTAGTCAAAAAATCATAAAAAAAATTGTTCTTTATATTAAATATTGTTTATATATCATAAACTAATTTTGTACATATTTAGGATTATTTTTCTCATTAAGTTTTAATTATTTGTGTAATTATTTATATAATTATGTTTTGATTAACTTAAAATATCCAAAAACAAATTTCAAAAATTCCAAAAAAATTAGTTTTGTTCTAAAATCAATTAACAAACATTTTGTACATATTTTTAAACTTATTTGCTAGGTTTAATCATATTTCCATCTTTTCTTTATTTTAAATTAATTAATAATGCATTAATTATATTTAAAATAAATCACAAAAATACAAAAATATGCCTTTTATTTCTTGCAATTTAAAATTCCTAGATAAATGTATAGGATGTCAAATTCATGTAAATAGGCTAGTTTACATTTCCCGCACAATCGATGTAATAGCGTAGATTTACTTTCTGCACTTTACATTTCCGCATTTTAATTTCCAGCACCCATATAAACTGCGTGTATGTCAAAGATAAAACTGAACCGTCAGATCACTAACTTCAAAGATAAATATCTGAATTCAATCACAATCACATTTGCACCTCCTAGGGTAACCCCTTTTCACTCTTTTCAAAATCAAAGTTACATTTCTACTGTTTCGAGTACAAAATCGAACCTTTTGTTTATATCCGACGAATGGATAGATTTTTAAAGGGAACAAGGATAAAGACCTCCTAACTCAGGGTAGACCTCCTAGTTTGCTTGCTCAAAATCAAAACAAACAAAATTCTCATACACTGTTGTTTTTTTAAAACGAATTTTCCAAAAGACAATATTTTGTATACATCCAAACACGGATCATTACAAAATTAACGATCTTTTCAAAACATCTTTCGAAAGATAAACAAGTATTTGTATATATCCGCACAAGGATCATTACAAATTCTATTTGCAAAGGTATTTCAAAAACACAGGTAAAGCATTCCGAATCAATTGAAAAGTAAAGCAAATGAGCTAAGCAAACTAAAGAGCCCATGGATAACCATGGATACAAAGGGTGCTAACACCTTCCCTTTGTATAACCTACCCCCTTACCCAGAATCTCTCAAAGGTCTTTTTTCTGTTTCTTTTATAAACCTTTCCTTCATTGGATAAAATAAAAGGTCGGTGGCGACTCTGTAAACTTTTTCAAAAGTGACGCGAAAGCGTCCGATCGACAAAAAAGAGTCAGTTCACGTATCCCACCCACGGAGGGGTATGGCCCGAAAGGACGGTCCACAGAACTGGCGACTCTGCTGGGGAATACAAATTCAAAATGTTTTCAAAAGGGGTTACCTTTAGAGTATAGATCATTTCGATGTTTTCAATTGTTTGATCTGATTGCTTTACTTTTCACAGGTTTGCTTGGGTACTTTGCTTGTGTGAAAGATTCTAACCCGAATCTCGAGATACCTTAAGTATATGACAATAGACCAAGGAAACTGTACGGCATGTACCGATACGGTTGATCTGGTAGTCATCGTTAGTGTGATACTTTGGTTTATACTGATGTCCCTTGAAAGCGATCAAGGAGTATATTAGGCTTCCGAAGTGTCATTAACACTAATTTGTCTTAGAACCTTTTAGTTGAACTTGACTTGTGGCCTATTAAGTGGCTAGCTTTGAAATTGATCGAAGCTAGTTATCCTCGAGGAATATTCTTGATCGGCCGTCCGAGCGCCGTATTGAGATGTTGTCTCCAAGGATCATAGAACCCGAATACTATTCTAGGACAGGTTTTCAACCAACTCAACTTCAGAGGGGAGGGTATCACCTATCAACCTCATGCAAGCCTTTAAACCTAAGGCTATTGTTTGATTTGTTTTTGTGTGCCACATGTTTGCATCATAAACACATCATTTTTCACTACACATTTCAAGGATCAAAGAGTTTACTTTTGTTTTTGCAGGTAATGGCTCCCGCCACCAGAGATTACATCCGAATCAATATCTCAACGGTGCCATCTGAACTCAAAGTCTTGGTAGCAGAATTCCCCAGGAATGCTCAATTCACTGAAAAGCATGGTCACCTACTCCATTTGGTTACCTCAAAGTTTGAAGAAGACATGATACGGGTCCTGTTCCAGTTCTTCGACCCTGAACATCATTGCTTCACATTTCCTGATTACCAGTTGGTACCCACTTTGGAAGAATTCTCTGAATTAATTGGATTACCAATCCGAGATCAATTACCTTTCACTGGTTTAGAAAGAAAACCAAAACCTGAAGTCATTGCTGCTGCTTTACATCTGCAAAAGTCAGAAATCAAATCCAATTGGGAAACAAAGAGTGGAGTTGAGGGTTTGCTTGCCAAATTCTTACTGGAAAAGGCTCGACTACTGCTAGAAAACAAAAGTTATCCAGCTTTTGAAGAAGTTATGGCTCTTTTGATCTATGGGTTGGTTTTGTTCCCTAATTCCGACCAGTTCATAAGTGTACACATCATCAACCCTTTTCCTAATTCGCAACCCGGTACCAACATTGCTGGGAGACATCCTACACTCTCTACACACTCGTACCACGAAGAAGCGAGGAACTCTCATGTGCTGTATACCACTGCTGGCTAGGTGGTTTACATGTCATCTTCCCCGATCAGTACTGAGAAATGAACAAAGAGCACAATGGTCTTACAGAATCATGTCTTTATCTCATTCAGATATCCGATGGAACAACTTCTTTCAAAGAGACATTACTATCATTGATCATTGTGGAGAATACCCTAATGTGCCACTCCTTGGCATTAAAGGAGGTATCACTTACAATCCCTCTCTAGCTCTACGCCAATTTGGATATGCAAGAAGCAACGGTCCTCATGACATGATTATCCGTGGCATTGTGTTTGATTACGAGAATGATTCTCACAGACACCGACGAAGATTCATACAGGCTTGGGACAGTGTCTATAGAATAGAAAGCAAAACTCTGGGGCAATGGAATTCTATTCCTATGGAACTTTACCTCAGATGGGTGCGTACTCATGCTCAAAAACTCATGATGCCCTATCCCGCTGTTCTACCTGTGACTATCGAATCAGAAGTCGAAGGTTACGAACCTCAAGTTATTCTACACCCCGGATATGCCAACTGACTTGGAAGAGTTGCAAAAATCCTGGGTTCAACTCAAAGAGGAAAGAGACACCTTCAAAGAACACTGTCAGGACTATGAGAGAAGGCTATTCGAGCTCACCAGACAGCTTCAAGAAGAACAAAGAATCAACGCATTCCTGGGGACAAAGAAAAAGCGCCCACGGGAGACCTGAAAGATCATTTATTTTATTTTCTGTCTTGTAAGCCCAAATGAGGCAAAGAAAAAAAAATAAATTGATTAACTAACGTTTGTTGCTTCTTTAACAAATCTAGACTCTATGATCCTTGAAAACATTGCACACATGCATTCACATGCATTGCATACACATTGCATTTCATACATTGCATTTCATACATTGCATTCATATACATTGCATACACATTGCATACATGGCATCCAGTCATACACATTTCATAACAGGTTCACATGACGGATTTCTCATCTTCTCGCTGTTTATTTCAGTCAGAAGAGATGGAATCTGAAATGAGTATCAAGAATCTCGAAGTACAGAATGCCCAAGTTCAAGTGGCAATTCTGGAACTGGCAAAGGGGCAACAAGAGCTGAAAGCCCTGATACTCAAGAAGAAGAAGAAGCCCAAAGAATCTGCAGGCTTGAGTTACCTGAGAAGGAAGATCAAGATCCCTGTCAAAAAGATCAAAAAGCCACCAATCCCTGAAATAGTCGGTGATGGTGAACAAGAAGATAATCAAAGCAACCAGGGTTCTGCTAAACCCTCTCTCTCTTCAAATGAAGAAAAAGATCATTCTGGAGACGAACAGGATGATGACAAATACCAACAGTTGGAGGATCGTATGAAAGCTATGGAAATACAAAAAATACCTGGCTTAGATTTCAATGATCTGGGACTCGTGTCGGATGTTGTCATCCCTCCAAAATTCAAAGTTCCAACCTTTGCAAAATATGATGGAGTTTCTTGCCCGAAACTACATCTGAGATCCTATGTGAGGAAGATACAACCTCATACAACAGATAACAAGTTATGGATTCACTTCTTCCAAGAAAGTCTGTCGGGTACACAACTCGAGTGGTACTATCAGCTGGAAAATACCAAGGTTCATACTTGGGAAGAATTAGCTGCTGCTTTTTACAAACAGTACCAATACAATGCTGATCTTACACCCACTCGTACTCAATTGCGAGGCATGTCTATGGGACCAAAAGAAAGTTTCAAAGAGTATGCACAAAAGTGGAGAGATATGGCTGGAAGGGTTCAACCACCCTTATCTGATCGCGAACTAGTCGACATGTTCATGGGCACTTTAACTGGCCCATTCTATAGCCATTTGCTGGGAAGTTCATCATCAGGTTTCACTGACCTAATACTGACCGGAGAACGTGTCGAAAGTGGCATTCGAAATGGAAAAATTCAAGTAGGATCCTCCTCTGGTACTACAAAAAGGCCCATCAGAAATGAGGTCAATACAGCGCAAATTCAGAAAAGTCGCAAAAATGAACAGCATCAATCTGTAGGGGCAGTTCTGATCTCCGCATCTGCACCTCAAAAAGATCAACAGCCAAAATATACGCATCGACCAGATGCACCAAGAAGAAATTTCACTAAAATCAACATGCCAATTTCTCAGGCATTGCAGCACTTGCTAAAAGCAGATCTGATCACCTTAAGAGGTCCTCCGAAGAATGTCAATACTTCTTCTCTGAATTATCGCCCTGATGCAACATGTGCCTATCATTCAAACTGTCCAGGACATGACGCAGATCACTGCTGGGCCCTGAAAAATAAAATCCAAGACATGATAGATGCTGGAGAAATTGAGTTCGATCCTCCAGAAACTCCAAATGTCATCACAGCACCTATGCCAAAGCATGACAAAACTGTTAATGCTATCATAGACACAGTTTACATTTATGATGTGAACGAAGTATCAATTCCACTCCTCGAAGTCAAAAGAAAGTTCATCCAAGCTGGTTACTTTCCAGGTTGTGATCCCGACTGCTTTTATTGCTCACGCCAACCCAATGGTTGTGAAAATCTAAAGATGGGAATTCAAAAACACATGGATCGCCGTATCATTATGTTTGAGAGGCTCCCTTCTATGGACATGTTGGGCAAAGTCTTTGCCAACGGGATAAGAATGGAAGACGTCTCAGTGATCTCCAGCTTACCATTCAAAATCTCTACCAAGGCTCCATTCAAACTTTCTGCTACACTCAAAGTGGCATCAGTAGTCATTGCTAGACCAACTCCATTTCCATACTCCTCAGACAAAGCTGTCCCATGGGGATATGACACTAATGTTTACATTCATGGAGTTAAGCAGGATCCCTCGACTAAAGAGGACGCAACACTAACTACTTCAGCTGTAAGTAACATTGCAGGCACTAGCAAGATCACGAGAAGTGGAAGAATCTTTTCACCAGAAATTTCTCCAAATATTGCTGCTAGTCCAATCCAGGTTCCAATTCCTATTCCAGATATCAACACTCGAGGCAAAGAGCCACTGATCGAACCAGTTCAAAATCCGGTAGAGATCACTGCTGAGGATCCATCAAAGCAAGAGATGGACGAAATATTGAAAATCATCTGCAAAAGTGATTACAATATTGTCGAACAACTGGGGCATACTGCTTCAAAAATCTCAATGTTATCTCTGCTAAAATATTCAGAAGCTCATGCTAAAGCTCTAATGAAGTTCCTTCAAGCTGCGCATGTGCCTCAAGAAATCCCAATCGACCAATTTGAGAATTGTGTCGCCAGTCTTACAGTGCCCAATGGTCTTGGTTTCTCTGATGTGGATCTAACTCCTGCTGGAAGAAATCACAACAAGGCCCTGCACATCTCTATCGAATGCAACGGCACCACTCTGTCTCATGTGCTAATAGACAATGGTTCCTCTCTAAACGTGTTACCAAAGGTAATACTGGAAAAACTTGACTTCAAAGGAGTTGTGCTACAACCAAGTGATGTGGTTGTAAGAGCCTTCGATGGGTCAACAAGAACGGTGTACGGAGAAGTTAAGCTCCCAATCAGAGTGGGCTCTCAAACTTTCGATGTTATCTTTTCCGTAATAGACGTTCTTCCAACATACTCCTGTTTACTAGGACGCCCTTGGATACATGGGGCAAACGCTGTAACTTCTACCCTGCATCAGAAGTTAAAATACCCAGTAAAAGGAAAGGTTGTCACAGTCTATGGCGAAGAAGAATATATGGTCAGTCACTTGAGCAACGACAAGTATGTTGAGATGGAGGGCGAATCCATCGAAACTCCGTATCAAGCTTTTGAGGTTGTATCTCCAGATATCTCTACCACCAAGCATATTCCTGCTACTCCAGCTACAACTATGGCTTCTCTCAAAGATGCCAAAGCCATGATTGAACAGGGTGATCGCACAGTATGGGGACAACTCCCTGATATACCCTACAAGTCCGACAAGCTAGGTCTGGGCTATAATGGTGAAAATCAAAAGAATGATCAAAATCCTCGCTCTGAAGGGTTAATATCACACTTCGCCAGCCAAGAAGTAAACGCCATTGATGATGAAGGGACATACTTGAACCACATCATTCAGCCATATCCAGACGAAATTCCACCCATTACCATGGGAATGTGGGATGCTGTGGGAGGACCAAATGACGGTTACAACTACCAGTATATCACACCTCAGAATTCTTACATTGCTCTGGAAGATCTTACTCCAACAGAAGAGGGTAATCAAAATGACGGAAGTATCACAAGTCCCGTCACTCAGCAATATCAAAATCCACCCAAAGAAGTATGGGACACGCTAGGAGAACCCAGCGGCAAATACGACTATATGGTGAAATATTCCGCTCCTCCGAGCTTTTCAACTCCCATCAAAGACATTGTCCCGACTGGATGGGACGAACAGTACGACGACAACTTCGCTCTTGAAGAAGCCAGGAAGATGCCAAACAACGAAGGTTATTTTCTGTCACAGTACACTCCTTATCAGGATGCACAAGTCTCTATTCAAAACATCATTCCTACTGCATGGGACGGCCTTATCGAGCATCTCGCTCAGCCAATAGAGGGACCTCCACCTGGATTCTCATATCCAACAAATCATCCAACTTATCCTGAGGAATTACCTACGCATTTTCCCACTAGCGGAATCAATGCTACGGAAGACGAAAAGAACAACTGCAACTGGAACAGCTGGGTGCTCCCTGCTAACAACGGTGGATTGAACAACTGGAAAGCAGAGGATGTGATCTCCTTTGATCAGGAGTAAATGCCATTTCCTGTTTTCTTTGTGTATATTGTGCAAAGATAAAAGTGGTTCCTGAACAATCGAACCATGAGCTTGAAAGCCGTGTGCCTTAGCACAACGGTCCTTCTATAAAAAGGGTTTGTCATATCATGATTATGTGCATTCAATAAAATCATGGGATGCTTGCATGTTCAAAATTTTGTGATCCTTTTTCTTTCTTTATTCGCTTTCAAATAGCTATGTTTTTCTCTTCATACACACTCACATATCTACCATGCAGATTCACATACACGCTGGATCCAGTCAATAACGACTCTGCTATTGCCCGTCATGACTTTGAAAATCCGATCTACCAAACTGAGGACGAAAGTGAGGAAGATTGTGAAGTGCCAAGAGAAATTGCAAGACTTCTAGAACAAGAAGAAAAAGCCATACAGCCTCATGAGGAGCCGATTGAGGTCATCAACTTGGGCAGTGACGAAGAAAAGAAAGAGGTCAGAATTGGGGCTGACTTAGAAAACAGTGTCAAGCAAAGACTGATTCAATTGTTGCAAGACTACGCCGAGATATTTGCCTGGTCTTATCAAGATATGCCTGGCCTTGACACGGACATTGTAGTTCATCGCCTGCCAATCAAAGAAGGAAGCACTCCGGTCAAACAGAGACTGCGAAGGAGTAAGCCTGATATGTCAAAAAAGATCAAAGACGAGGTTGAAAAACAATTCAATGCCGGATTCCTAAAAGTTGTAAGTTATCCTCCTTGGATAGCTAACATCGTGCCTGTACCCAAAAAAGACGGGAAAGTCAGAATGTGTGTAGACTACAGAGATCTGAACCGGGCAAGCCCTAAAGATGATTTCCCTTTACCGCACATCGATGTACTAGTTGGCAATACCGCACAATGCAAGGTATTCTCCTTTATGGACGGATTCTCAGGGTACAATCAAATCAAGATGGCACCCGAAGACATGGAAAAAACAACCTTCACAACTCCCTGGGGAACCTTTTGTTACAAAGTAATGCCCTTTGGTCTAAAAAATGCTGGAGCTACCTACCAACGAGCAATGGTAACACTATTTCATGATATGATTCATCAGGAAATAGAGGTGTATGTCGATGACATGATCGCAAAATCCAACACCGAAGAAGAACATTTGAGTCATTTACACAAGCTGTTTGACAGACTCAAGAAATACAGATTGCGACTGAACCCGAACAAGTGTACCTTTGGAGTAAGATCCGGTAAACTCTTAGGTTTCATCGTCAGCAGTAAAGGTATTGAGGTTGATCCTGCCAAGGTCAAAGCCATTCAAAGAAATGCCTATACCCCGTACCGAGAAACAAGTCAGAGGATTCTTGGGACGTCTAAACTACATAGCCAGATTCATTGCCCATATGACTCCTACTTGTGTGCCAATCTTCAAATTACTGAAGAAAGATCAAGTGGAAAGATGGAATGACAAATGCCAGTTAGCCTTTGATAAAATCAAAGAATACCTTCAAAAACCGCCAATCTTGTTACCTCCTGTGGAAGGCAGACCTCTGATAATGTACCTAACTGTGTTAGAAGATTCAATGGGGTGTGTACTCAGACAACATGACGATTCCGGTCGAAAGGAGCACGCAATCTACTATCTTAGCAAAAAGTTTACCGATTGTGAAACAAGATACTCACTACTCGAAAAAACTTGCTGTGCCTTAGCATGGGCGGCTCGCCGACTAAGACAGTATATGCTAAATCACACCACTTTCCTGATCTCCAAGATGGATCCAATCAAATACGTGTTCGAAAAACCTGCTCTCTCTGGAAGGATTGCAAGATGGCAAATGATCCTAACAGAATATGACATTCAATACACTTCGCAAAAAGCAATCAAAGGAAGTGTGGTAGCTGATCATTTAGCTCATCAAGCAGTAGATGATTATCAGGCATTGAACTTTGACTTCCCAGACGAAGACATTATGCTAGTCAATGACTACAAACAACCAGGATCCCGATGGACTATGGTTTTTGACGGAGCTTCTAATGCGCTCGGCAATGGCATCGGAGCTGTGATCATTTCCCCCACAGGAGGTCATACACCCTTCACCGCCAGATTGTGTTTCAATTGCACCAACAATATAGCCGAATACGAAGCATGCATTCTGGGTCTCAAAGCTGCAATTGATCTAAAAATCAAATTCCTTGAAGTCTACGGAGACTCGGCCTTGGTAATCTACCAAGTCAAAGGGGAGTGGGACACAAAGCACCCAAATCTAATTCCATACAAAGAACATGTGTTGAGTTTGATTCCTTACTTCGAGGAGATCACTTTCGAACACATCCCACGCGAAGAAAATCAACTAGCTGATGCCTTAGCTACCATGTCATCCATGTTCAAAGTCAATTGGGACGACGAAGCTCCTATGATCACCATTTACAGGCAAGACGAACCAGCCTATTGCAATGAGATCGATACCAAACAAATGGAAGACAAATCATGGTTCCATGAAATACAAAGGTATCTCGAAACCCAGGAGTACCCTGAAGGGGCATCTATTAACGACAGAAAGTTTCTAAGGAGATTTGCCTCCAAATTCTTCCTAAGCAATGGAACTTTGTACAAGCGCAACCATGACTCGACTTTACTTCGTTGCGTAAACAAGAAGGAAGCAGAACAAATCATGGAAGACATACACAATGGTACCTTCGGTACTCATTCCAACGGACATACAATGGCTAAAAAGATCTTGAGAGCAGGTTACTACTGGTCTACCATGGAGACAGATTGCCATCATCATTCCAAAACTTGTCACAAATGCCAGATATATGCCGACAAAGTGCATGTACCTCCAGTTCCATTAAACGTTCTGACGGCTCCTTGGCCTTTCGCAATGTGGGGTATTGATATGATTGGAGAAATCAAACCTACTGCTTCCAACGGACATCGCTTTATCCTGGTCGCTATTGACTACTTCACAAAGTGGGTAGAGGCAGCTTCATATGCTTCTGTCACCAAGAATGTGGTAGCCAGGTTTATCAAGCACAATCTCATTTGTCGGTACGGCATCCCCGAAAGGATCATCACTGACAATGGCACGAATCTAAACAACAAAATGATTACTGAACTCTGCACGCAGTTCCAGATCAAACATCATAATTCTTCTCCATATCGACCAAAGATGAACGGCGCTGTCGAAGCCGCCAACAAAAACATCAAGAAAATCATACAAAAGATGACAGTAACCTACAAAGACTGGCATGAGATGTTACCTTTTGCTCTTCATGGTTATCGCACATCTGCGCGTACTTCAACAGGGGCAACTCCATTCTCGTTAGTCTACGGTATGGAAGCAGTTCTCCCAATCGAAATCCAGATTCCTTCCTTAAGGATCATGAAAGAAGCCGATCTAGACGAAGACGATTGGATTCAAACTCGATTCGACCAAATACACTTGATCGATGAGAAAAGACTTGCAGCTATCTGTCATGGCCAGCTATACCAAAAGCGCATGATCAAAGCATTCAACAAGAAAGTCAAAAGTCAAGCATACCAAACTGGTGGCTTGGTTATCAAACGCATCATCTTACCACAAGGTGATCCCAGAGGCAAATGGACCCCCACCTACGAGGGACCATTCATAATCAAGAAAATATTCTCCGGCGGAGCCATGTTGCTTACCACCATGGATGGCGAGGATTTCCCACACCCTGTGAATGCGGACATAGTCAAAAAGTACTTTGCTTAAAAAAAAAATACAGCTCGCTAAGTTGAAAACCTGAAAGGGCAACTTAGGCAAAAATGAGCGTCTCGGTGGATTGAAAACCCGAAAGGGCGATCCAGGCAAAAATTAGAGACAAAACAAATACAATCCCGGTAGGCTGAAAACCTGAAAGGGCAGCCTAGGCAAAAATTAGGGAATAAAGCATACAACTATGTCCCGCTCAGCTGCCTACTCACCGACAAGGTTCAACACCTCAAAGACACCGATCAGTCCAATCACTTTCTTCCAACAAGTGAGGGATGAGATGCTCGAAGACAGATTGGCAATAGCAGAATTGAAACTTGACTGGATCGTTCTCACATAGCTATTTCTTTTCATAAATACTTTTCAAAACTTTCTGACAATTTCCTACTTCTAGGATTGTTGTCTCCCTATACTAATCCGCCTATCACGGCACCTTTTCAAAAATCAATGTAGCTTATAACTAACATTTTCATTTTTTCTGTTTTGAATACGCGAGCATCCCAATGATATTTTGAATGAACATATGCATTTGAATATGATTGATGTTTACCAGGAAAAACAGGAATAGCATTCCGGACATGTCCCAATTATTTGGACATTATCCTAAACCAGCATCAGAAGGAAGTTTCCCCAATGGAGACACATTCCTCAACAAATCCCTCAAAAAGATTTTTCTTTCGAAAGAAGTCTTATTCCCCAGCAGGATTGTTCCAGATTACTATCTTCAGAAGGTGTGATCCCCGCACCCGGACTTGGTCAGATAGTGCATCGGAGGATTATGCATTTTCCTCATTCCCATTTGAAAGGGCATCAGAACTTCCAGTTACCTTTGGTTCCCCAAGCAGTAGTCAAAGATCCTTCAACGGGATACCCGGGTTCTCAAAGAATTTCCCCAGACGAGGGTACTCAAGCAAGACAAAAGATCATCAACGATCACAGTCCAGCTGACTAGTGGGAATTTATTTTTCCAACTAGAAGCTTGACACGCATCACATTCACATTCATACATTCATACATTCATACATTCATACATTCACATATTCATACATCATACATCATGCATCATGTGCATATTCATACACAACGTAACATGCATATTTCTCCGGGAATATCTCACATTTACATGCATCATAAACGTTGCATATCACTAACTTGATTTTTCAGGTAGGCAGATATCTTCAACAAAGATGTTCTCAATCACATGCCGTGTTCACCTGAATTCCATGAACGGTTCTCTCAGATATAATCAAGCCAAAGATTCATTCTGATTACTTACCAACTCAAAAAACAAGCATCACAGATCAAAGTTGATACCTCAGACGGTTCCAGAACGATCTAACATCACAGATCAAAGTTGATACCTCAGACGGTTCCAGAACGATCTAGCATTACGGATCTAAAGCGATACCTCAGACGGTTCCACAACGATCTAGCATTACAGATCTAAAGCGATACCTCAGACGGTTCCAAAACGATCTAACATTGCAGATCTAAAGCGATACCTCAGACGGTTCCAGAACGATTTAACATTGCAGATCTAAAGCGATACCTCATACGGTTCCATAATGATCAACTTCCAAAATCTAAATCGGAAAAAACTTTGGACAAGTTCCGTAGCAATCATCCTCCAAGACTTAAAGCGGTAACCTTGGACGGTTCCGAAACAGTCAACACAAAGACTTTCAAATCCTTCATCAAGATATAATCAACAGATTCATTCTGATGAACAAACCCTCAACACATTTTCCAGATGGCATCTGAAAAGCCCATCTCAGGTAATGTTTCAATCTGGCAACAACATTTCGCAGACAACATTCAAATGCAGCTTCCAACATCTCTTCTGATCAAGGTAAGTGCAAATTTTCAGGGCATCTAATTATTCAATCATCTTCTACCTTCAGATTTCAGACAATCTCTTCAGGTTTAAGAAGATTGAATAGGGGCAACTGTTATACCCCAAAATTTGCCCACATCTTTTTTCAAGAAAACTCCAATCTGAAAATTAAGAGTTTCATATAATCATGGATTTTTATTTCAAATATCCTAGCATATGAAGTACTTAAATTTCAGAAACTTTTCTTATACAGTAGCTTGGCTTACAGAGGAATTTATTCTTACGCAAACGCCAAATACTGTTCATTACATCACAAATACTATTTATTTATTTACAGATAAATAGTACTAACACAATCATGCAGAGTTAACTCTTTTTGCAGGCGCAGAAGCAGGAAACTCACACTATACTGGTAACAATTGTTTTTGGTTTCCCACTAACTTTTGTACTATATTCCATTATTTTCAAAATCTTTTCAAATCTCTTTTTCAAAAATCAAATCTTAACTTGTGTGTTTTCTGCCAGTCAAATATTTCTATTTCTGTGCAGTAAACAATTTTCAGGTTATTATCGGTAATTTTGCCCGCATACCGTAAATATCAGTTATTTATTATGTTTCTGTTTCTAACAAGTCATGTAAATAAATTTTCATGCTTCACACAAAACAAAGACAAAAATAACAACAAAAAAGAAAAGAAAATTAACTTTGACAGTTGACTTTTTCACTTTAACTGCTGCTTCAGTACACGAACAGTCAGTTGACAGACAAACTGCAGACAGTACAATTCACAGTGATTTGTACAATCAATCAAATCAATCATTCACAATTCAAATTTCCAAGATTTTTGTGTTAGAAGTCTTCTGAATATCACATGATTAGCAGAAACTCAACACTGCACAAAAATCAGGTACGCTTAACTGCCTCCTATACAGACAGTCCCTAATCAGGGTTTTTCTTGTTTTAACAGGAGCAACAAGTTTTGAGAGCTCAAATGGATTTCATATACATCCATACATCTCAAAGTACCATCATACAAATTTTCAAACTTCAATTCACTCAGACGCACCGTCAGCAGCTCAAACAGTCAACAGACGACCCGTTTGACCAAAAAAGTCAACTGACAGTCAAAAATGAAATTTTTTGTCAAAGTCCATATTTTGTCAAAGGATTCAACATTTGATCATTGGATGATCACAATTCATCAAGGAAAGATCAAAAATCAACAAAACCCTAAGATTCAAAATTAGGGTTTTTGCCTGAAAAGTCAACTCAACTTTGACTGATCATAACTCTCTCATCCTTCATCCAAAAAATGTCAACCAAAGCTCATTTTGAAGGAAATTCAATTATCTTTCAAATGCAATTGATCCCATGGTCATAGCATTCACCATTTGAAAAATATGGCCAAAGACATTACAGGTCATTTTCAAAGTCAACAAAAAGACACTTTTTTCAAATGGACACACAAGGAGAACCAAAAATCATTTTGATATGAGACCAAAGACATTGGTTAGAGGACTCTTTGAGGTTTCCAAAAAGTGCAAGATCTCCTTCATATGACAAAAATTGAAGGATTTACACCTTGTTGAAGTTGGCTAAATTTTGGGAAAATGCATGAAATCAACATTGCTCAAAAATGTTTTTTTTCCAAATGAGTCCAAGTTTTTATGGTCCAAACATCTTTGCCATGTTACTATGGGCCTCCCACGACCAAGACAAAGCCCACATCTTTATTGGCCATTTTTTGCATAATTTTATCTTACTTTAAGTTTAAAATTAAAAGGAAAATGCATGGATAATGGTTGCTTGGCCTCCAAGTATGACTCACTTCAAGGAATCTTCATTTTTTCTGCAAGAATTGAAGAGCAAGACAAGAGCATTGAATGGAGTCAAGCTTGGTCAACAATTCAAAGATTTTTAATATTTTAAAAATCAAACTTTAAACAAAGACAACAAAGCTTCTTAGCTTGAGTTCCAAGCAACTTTGGGCTATAAAAGAAGCATCATACAAGAGCAAAAAAAGAGCCAAAGAGGGACACGAAATAGATCAAAAGATATAGCAAGAACACACTTCATATTTCAAAAAATAATCAAAGAAACTTCAAAATTCGTATTCAAATTTGCAGCTAGTTTCAAAGCAAACTAAGTCCATAAATCACTTCCTGGAACTTATTTGAGTAAGTTCAGATCCATAACCAAGTTCATAGAGGCCTGAAACTCGAGTTCTCTCACTCTCCGATTTGGTAAACTTTCATTTAGTTCAAATTCAAATTTTATGCGTTGTTAACATGTCTCATGGCTATGGTTGAGTTTATAATCACCATCAGATCAGGTTTGAACCCTAGCATGAGAGTTCTAACGTCCTGAACATAGGTTGCCATTGTCAACCGTGAGTTTATGTTTCTCTTCGAATCTCTTAACACAAGCACTTTCAGTCCAAACTAACCTCACCAATGGATTCCCAGGCCTCGATTTAGGGGGGTAGGGCCTTCATTTGGTGTTTAAACTAACGTTTTCGCAGGTTTGGCAAGCTACCTCGCCGGAGAAGACAACCGGAAAACACTATTCCGGCGGTCAGCAAAGCTAGGGCAGGGTTGACTGCACGCGTGGCTCCTTCCCTCGCTCCTATTGGCTGGTCAATAAGTCTGTGGCATGCGTGGCAAAACGTTATAACATGATTGGCTCTGGTTTAAAAACGTGGACCCCACATAACTAAAAATCAGAAAAAATAAAAGAACAAGTGGACTGGGCCTGTACGTAGTGATATCCACACCCCTGGTTTCTGGCCCAAAAAGCATCTCTTGAACTAAACATAGTTCTTTTCCAGATTTGCTTAGCACACCCCCCTGCAGGTTTTAATTAATAAATCTCTATATTTTGCATTTTTATTAAAATCAACCAATCATAAAACACCAAAAATATTTTTATTTTTAGTTTTAATCTGATAAAATATTTATTTATTTTTAGGCATAAAAATATTAATATTTTATTTAAATTAAGGCTATTTTGCATAATTAATTAGTATATAATTATATATTTGCTTTTTAATTATTCTAACCAATCAAAAAATCATAAAAAAAATTGTTCTTTGTGTTAAATATTGTTTATATATTATAAACTAATTTTGTACATATTTTGAATAATTTTCTCATTAAGTTTTAATTATTTGTGTAATTATTTATATAATTATGTATTAATTAACTTAAAAAATCCAAAGACTTCTTCAAAAATTCAAAAAAAATTAGTTTTGTTCTAAAATTAATTGACAAACCTTTTGTACATATTTTAAACTTATTTTCTAGGTTTAAACCTATTTTCATCTTTTTCTTCATTTTAATTTAATTAATCAAGTATTAATTATAATTAAAATAAATCCTAAAAAACCCAAAAACATGCCTTTTATTTTTTTTGCAATTTAAAATTCCTAGATAAATGTATAGGATGTCAAATTCATGTAAATAGGCTAGTTTACATTTCCCGCACAATCGATGTAATAGCGTAGATTTACTTTCTGCACTTTACATTTCCGCATTTTAATTTCCAGCACCCATATAAACTGCGTGTATGTCAAAGATAAATATCTGAATTCAATCACAATCACATTTGCACCTCCTAGGGTAACCCCTTTTCACTCTTTTCAAAATCAAAGTTACATTTCTACTGTTTCGAGTACAAAATCGAACCTTTTGTTTATATCCGACGAATGGATAGATTTTTAAAGGGAACAAGGATAAAGACCTCCTAACTCAGGGTAGACCTCCTAGTTTGCTTGCTCAAAATCAAAACAAACAAAATTCTCATACACTGTTGTTTTTTTAAAACGAATTTTCCAAAAGACAATATTTTGTATACATCCAAACACGGATCATTACAAAATTAACGATCTTTTCAAAACATCTTTCGAAAGATAAACAAGCATTTGTATATATCCGCACAAGGATCATTACAAATTCTATTTGCAAAGGTATTTCAAAAACACAGGTAAAGCATTCCGAATCAATTGAAAAGTAAAGCAAATGAGCTAAGCAAACTAAAGAGCCCATGGATAACCATGGATACAAAGGGTGCTAACACCTTCCCTTTGTATAACCTACCCCCTTACCCAGAATCTCTCAAAGGTCTTTTTTCTGTTTCTTTTATAAACCTTTCCTTCATTGGATAAAATAAAAGGTCGGTGGCGACTCTGTAAACTTTTTCAAAAGTGACGCGAAAGCGTCCGATCGACAAAAAAGAGTCAGTTCACGTATCCCACCCACGGAGGGGTATGGCCCGAAAGGACGGTCCACACTATGCATACTCTTAATGAGCCATTCTTTTTAATTACAGGTACTATATTAGCAATCCACTCGACATACCTTGTAGTTCGGATAAATTTGCAACGCAAGAGTCTTTCGACTTCTGTCTTAATCTTCGAGTGAATCTCTGGCGCGAATCTTCTGGGAGTTTGCTTTATTGGCTTCTTCCCTTCTTTTATTGGTAATTTCAATTCGACTAAGTCTCTTCCGAGACCAGGCATCTCATCATAATCCCAAGCAAAACAATCTCTGTTGTCTTTCAACATTTTGATGATCGTTGCTTTCAACTCAGGCTCTAGTTTCGCGCTGACGTATGTTATTCTCTTTTGATCATTGTCTCCAAGATTTACTTCTTCAAGAGGATCTTGGGCTAACATCTTTATGTTTGATGCCATTGGGTCTTTCTCGAATCCCAAAGGTTCTTCATCGTATATTGCATCTAACTTCTGACTTGGTTCTTCTCTTATGATCTCTTCAACTGGAGCCGTGTCTTCAGGGAATTCGAAACTCGTACGTATCTCCAATTCTGTTGTTCCTTCCTTGATAGGAACTGTATCTATCTTTGTACTCGATAGTTCGGCTTCGAGAGCCGCCTTTCTTTTGTTCTCGGCCACATAGGCCGAAATCTTTTCGAAGAACACAGACTCAGACATTATTACCGTCATCATCCCAGCCTGTTGGCCGTTCTGTCTGATAATTCTCCAATGGTGCTGGATCTGGTGGACCATCCATGATCTCCCTATCCCATTGGAATCCATTTGGATGCAAAGTCAAATAGTACAATGCATTTCTATTTGGAGCATACATCTCTTCAGCAGCATGACAAGGACCTATGTTTGCCAGGTTCCTATCGAAGTTGGTTCTATTTACCTGGTTGACTTCAGCCATGTAGTAACTCTGATCACCTTCGATATTCTCCACTATACCATCTTCTCTCCAAATCGTCACCCTCTGATGCATTGTTGAGGGCACAGCTGCTACACCATGAATCCATTCTCTACCAAGCAAAAGGTTGTAGTTTGCTTTTGCTGGTATAACCATAAACATGGTTGGCCTCGTAACTGAGCCTACTGTCAAATTGACTTGAACAACTCCTAGTGTTTGTCCTATTTTGCCTTCATAATTAGATAAGACCATGTTATGTGGCCTTATATCTGTATCGAACATACCAATTCTTTTCAGCATATATTGAGGCATTAGATTCACTGCTGCTCCTCCATCAACTAAGACTTTATTAATACCAACATTCTCAATCTTCGCCCTGATGTAAAGTGGCTTCAAGTGGTTTCGCATACCCTCATCTGGTCTTTCGAAGAAAGCATTCTGTTCTTCTACTGCACCATTATTCAGCACATAGTAACACACAGGTCTGTGTTTTGTCATTTCTTCGATATCAGCCTCTTCGCAGTCTTCTACTTCAACTTCCTGGTTAAACTCGTGAGGGAGTACAGATACTACATTACAATTAAGATTTATGGATGACACCCCATCGGAATCAAAATCATTTGTCATTCTATCCTCTTCTTTCCAGGAATTTGAACGCATCTTCTCTTCTTCATCTAAGAGTTTCTCAGCTTCGAACAACCTGCGTTCCACCGGAGGTTTGTTTAACTTTGCCCCCTGGTATGAGACTTGGTTGCTACTAGATTCTCCAACTTCTCTTGGCCTGTATTCCTTCTGAGACTTTTTTATCCTCTGATGCCTTCTCCACTGGGATCGAGACATAGGATTTTTTCCCTTATAATTCTCCAATCGATTCGCCTCTCGATTTGGTCTTTGAAATTGTTTCCTATATGCCATTGCAGTTCTTCCTCCTTGGTCCCAGCTTCGCCATTTGTTGGTTCTTGCATCAGCTTGTATCCACCTATCCCTGGGTGCATTCGCAGGGACTTTAAAAGTCACTCTTCGAGCTCTAGGGTGTGGACTATCAGGCCTCTTTGTCGGAGTCCATATGTCGAAACCATAAAGGTTAGGACGCAACCCCTGAGTTTCCCTACTCATATGGCAGTATATGCGTTCGAATGATCGTGCGAGTCTTTCATCATAGACTGCCCCACATCTGGGACACAGAGCAACTTCAGTGTTTCCTTTGTGGCATCTGACCAAAAATCCTACCAAGCTTTCATCCATCTTTGGATATAGTTGTAGCAGGGGATTTGGCTCTCTTCCTGGATGTTCCCATCTTTCGCGCCGAGCCCTCTCGAAGTTGGCTTCGACTCTTCGATTCAGCATGATCGAGCACCTTGGACACATCCATTGCTTACCACCGCTTCTCTCGTGACATTTCCAAAGATATTCTTTGAGGCTTTCAGTTTTTTGTGGAGCTTCGATGTCCCCATTTTGCCTTGTTAACCAAGTCTCTAATTCGCCAAACTCAGACACTGGGCGTCTGGCACTGACCATGTTAACTGCTACTGGAGGAACTTCAGAGATTTGTATTTTCTGGAGTTTCATCCTGAGGTCTTCAGTGGCCTCGCTGCTTTCTTCCTTCAAGGCTTCAGTTATCTCTGCCTTGGAAGATTCTTCAACATCAGTATTGAAGATTATGTCACCATTTAGGCTTTCAGTAGCCTGCTTTCCATTGAACTTTGATTTAGTTTCTATAACTTCGACTTCAGACGCCTCCACCATGTTGATATCTTCTACCTCACAGAGGCTAGCGTCAGCAATGTTCAGAGGATTTGAATCTACCCTCATTTGATTCTTGGTTTTGTCAGCAAACTTCAACCTTCCATCATTGAGAGCATTTTGAATTAGATCCCTGAAAAGAAAACATTGAGAAGTTTTATGGCCTAAAAAACCATGATATTTACAGAAACCTCTTTTCTTCCGTTGTTCCAACGGAGGAATTTTGGAATTTGGGGGTAGTATCATTTGGCCATCTTTTACCAGTAAATCAAATATTTCATCACATTTGGTAATGTCAAATGTATAAGTTTTCTTAGGGAACCTATCATTCTTATCATTTTCTACTGGGTTTTTTCCATTTGCTGGATTTAACAATTTGCAAGCATAAGGTGGCGCTTCTTTTAATTCAGCCAAGTCTATTTCGACTTCTTCAGGGCTATATGAGTCATTGAAAGACTCCTCATCAACATTCTCGGCTTCGACGTACGCCACTCTTTCTTTCTTATAGCTTTTATTTGCCCTAGCTTTCTCTGCCTTCAGGCGTTCGACCTGTCGAACCCTATCTGCTAATTGGGCCATGTCCCTGAGGTATTGGGTATCTAGTTTCTTTCTTATTGAATAATCCAAACCACCCGCAGCCATTTCGACGAGTTCATGTTCCGGAACCGTTGTAAAACATCTAGATTTCAACAGGCGGAACCTATTTAAGTAGTCATCAATTGTCTCTGCGAATTTTCTTTTAACACTGGCCAATTCCTTCAGACTTATCTTAGTTTGACCCATGTAGAATTGCTCGTGGAACAACCTTTCTAAGTATGCCCATGCGTCTATCGAATTTGGTGGCAGAGTAGTGAACCAAATAAACGCATTTTTTGTCAGCGAACTAGGAAAATATTTAATCCTTAGATCTTCGTTTCCCGCTAAGTCTCCTGCTTCTGTTAAATATCTAGCAATATGTTCCACAGTTGACTCATTAGTTTCGCCAGAAAATTTTGTGAATTTAGGAACCTTAGTTCCCCTAGGCAATTCTGTTTGCATGATATAATCTGATATAGGGGATGTATAATTTGGACGTCTGAGTCCAGTACTAAGGCCATTATTGGCCATAACCCTTTCTATCATGGCAGTTAAATTATTTTCTGTGGCCAGATTTTCTCTTCTAACTCTTTGGACAATCTCATCTGGATGATCGTCCCTACCCAAAATCCTCAATCTGGGTCGTTCTTCCTCCATTTCTTGTCGAAAGGGGACGGTCCTTTGACTTGAATCCTCCAAGTTAATTACCGGAGTCTTTTCGAACGACTCCGTCCTTCGTGAGGGGCCTGTATCCCTAGGAACCGTCCTAGGTGGGGGAACCATATCTTGCACACGTTCCAAAATAGGCCTCTCTTCTTGGTTCACAGGCTGCTTGTCTTTCCTTTTAGGCGGTGGTACTCCCATGAATTCTGCCATTCGATTCATTTGCGATGATATCTTTTGGAAAATTTCCACGTTTTCTCTATTTGTCGTAGTAACATTTGCCATTAGTGGGTTCAAGACTGAAGTTAGTTCTCTGGCCAAAACCCCCACCATATCATGGTTGCTTGCATCCATTTCTTGTCGAAATGCTGCTTGGTTATTTGTGGTAAAGTGAGGTATCTGGGTAGAGAAACCAGTGTTATGTGCACTTCGACCCACTGAACTAACATTTGGTGAAAATGCCGCATTGTTAGTTGGGGGATATATATGTCCTGCCCCTCGTACGCCTGTTCCATGTGGGTATGGCATTCCGTATGGATTATTTGGTCTCCATTCGAAAGCGGAGTTTGTACCTTGACCAAATAAATTGTTTGCAGCATTTGTCGAGGCAAACAATACGTCCTCTGCACTTGTGGATGAGGGTGCGGTTGTCGACACTGAAACTGGAACAGTCCCTGAGGGTGCTGTATTATTTTCAGGCATAGTCTGGGAATTATCTGCAGGTCTCGATCCATTTGGACCCGTTGCATCTCGTGCTTCTTGAGTAGAAGTCGAATTTGCCGCTCCTGATCCCGAACCTTGTGGGGGATCTTGATTACCCCCTGCACTGGCCGTAACAGCCATTTTCCTGTTGTACCTTCGTTTGGGAATCGGTTGTGCACTGTCTTTTAATTTACCGTTCCTAAGGTTCATACAAGGTCTTGATATTGTCTAGACAAAAACAAAACAATTGATTAAAACAATCCGCGTGACACTGTCCCACTGGGCGTGCCAATTTGTTTACGGTGATTTCCGGTAAACAACCGCTAGTCTTCCAAACTATAATAAATATGATTTGGTTACTTGCAGGATCGACTAGATTGATCCTAGGACACATAGTCAAGAAGATTGTTATCAATGTTCATTTGAATCATATTCGTAATTTGTCCTCTTCAATGAGTATTGTTCGATTCAAGAATCTTGGTAATTGCTTCGTTATATGTAATTATAACTTCGACAAGAAAGATAAATAACATAACATATGAAACTTAAAGATTGTTAAAACATAAAGAATCTTAAACTGCAGAAACATTAAAGACTTTAAAAGTAAACGATCATGAAAGTAAATTCGGAAATAAAATAAAGATACAGGAATGTAAATGACAAGAAATAAATGAAATGCAGTAATTCAGAAATGTATTCGAAAATGAAATACAATACACATGTATTAAAATGGTGGTGTCATACGTACATTTTCTCAGCGAACTCTTTCTCGTAACACTTGATACTTGAGTAAATATGTGAGTGATTTGTACAAAATGAACACACGGAATCCTAACATTAAAACTCCTATTTATACTAGTTTCGACCTTAACGGTCCTACACTAATCTGCTGCCACGTTTCTCATCAGAACTTCCAGCGAAGCCATCTGTATTTGAACGGTTACGAAACCGTCTTCGAATTTCAAATCTTCCCGCCTGAGTCCATCTTCGACGCGTGGCAGTGTAAAAACACTATGAAAACACGCTAAGTAGTAACATTTAAATATATACTTTATAAATTTTGTCTAAGTCCCGAAGACATATGCTTTCATTAGTCTTTCAGTGTTCACTATCTTCAACGAACTTAGAAGTCTGTATCTTCGAGGCATGACCATCAGTAGCCATTCTTTCACTTTTTTAAGGGATGGCCATCAGTAACCATCTTTCCTTCGATTCTCAACTCCTTCGAAGGACAATATAAAACGAAATCTTCAGCTAACAGCGGCATACAGGCGGCAGAGGAGGGCCCAGGGTGAGAGGGTTAGGCACACCCAGTAGTGGTCGGGTTTATTTATTTTTTGTTTTCGGATTGTATCTTTAGCACACTATTTTTATTTGGATTTGGATCGGCTTGTATATATTACTTTTTTTATCATATTAGTTTTTTCTGTTTATATGTCATTTATTTTATTTCCCGGTTTCCTTTAATTAAAAATACGAGACTGTGAAAAACATTAAAAAAAAAACCAGTTTCTGCATAATTTGGAAGTTCATTTCCGAAACCCCCCCAAAATCTGAACAAAGGTGTTTTCGGCAGTTCATCTCCGAAAACACCCCCCATGAGGTGTTTTCGGAGATGAACTTCCGAATTGTGGAAAATTTTTTTAAAAAAAAGTGCTTCGGAAATTCATTTCCGAAGCAGGGATATTTTGGGTTTTTCGCTGGGGTGACCCCCGTGGCTAAAGAAAAAACCTAGATAGGAACATTATCCTTTGTTTCACATCCATAAAAGCAAGTCCAATTGATTATGTCATCTACTCATCTTTGTATAATTAACATCAACAAGTTCAAACAAAGGTAGTTTAATTTATATATGTATGTCTTATATGTCAAGTCCATTTGAAACATAGTGTGAAAGTTGTTAACCAACTTGATGAATTTGTGCGTCTAAAATATATCTAAAACGGATTTTTCATCTCCTTACATTCTACCTACAGAGATATATGTGTTTATCTAATTGTTTTGACAAATGTTGTGTTTCATTTCTCGTACCTCATATAGTTTTGTTGTTCATCCGTTAAATATTATAAACTTTCTTAATATTTATTATATTATTAGACATTCTTCTTTTCAAAATCGTGAGAATGTTTTAACAAGAACCGTGTTCATCTTCGTCTCAACAATAGTTTTCTTCTCACCATCATGATGATTTGTTAAGTTTTGATTCAATTTATGATTGTGTACACCGCCAAACCTTAACAAGTTTCTAAACATTTGAAGTCAAATAATATCCACAAAACCTGAATGAACACTCATATTTACTTATTCTAGTCTCATCATGTTTCAATATTTTAACTGTTTCTTTACATTCACCGCCTCTTTCAACACTATAAATATTTTTCTTATATAAGAACTCGAATAAGACCTCTCGATAACTACACAGAAATCTAACATAATAGTTTCAACACAACCATCATGGCTAAAATATTTAACGACATCAATTTCATTAATAATTATTTTAGCAACATCAGGCTCATGAATATCTGACAATATAGTACATGAGCATTCGGACCAGCAACGTCAAATTCCTCATAGACTGAGTTGACAGTTTACAAATACACCATATTTAAAGATACACCATATTTATAGTCGTTACACATATTAAAAACAACATTAAACAAACAAATACAATATGACCACACCAGAAGAACCCTCCCTTAAGTGATTTCCAAGATTTGAAAATGATCCTTCTAAAAATTTTGTACACTGTTAACTAATGAAAAAAAAAGAGAGAGAGAAGATACGTCAATAAAAAGATATAGAATAATGAAATTAGTGGTGTTGAAAAACATAGTGTATGCACTAATACTCAATAATTAAAAGAAAATGAAAGATTTATGTCAAGGTTTAAGAAAATCTAAAATGGAGTATTGAATAAAGAACACAAACTTTTTCGAGTGAATATTGGTGTATATTTTTAGTGGCGGGAGATACTCTCCACCGTACATGTTACGAGGATACGATAATTACAAAAAGATGTTTTGATGTTAAATTGATGTTTAAGTAAGAGAAGAATAAGATCAATACTATGATAGTGAGTGGAAAATGGGTTCCACTGTGTAGATGATTTATTTGGAGAGTGTTGATTCTGGGCCCGTTTGTTTTGGTTTTTTTAAAAATGATTTTTATAGTGTTATCAAATTTTGTGAAAATTTTTTTTAAAAAAAAGAAAATTTATAAAAATTTCAAATGAAAATTTTGTTTGAATAATTATTCTTAAAATGTGATTTTAGGTATTTCATTTAGTTATGGAAAAAAATTTGGATATCAAAATTTCAAAAAATCACTTAATTTTGAAGCTATTTCAAATAGATTTTCATAAAAATCATTTTTGAAATACAACTTTTTGAAAAAATTATAATTTTAACTAAGTTTTGGTCTTCAATTATGTACGTTTATGTTATAGGATGTCAAATTAAGTGTTTCATTTTAGAAAAAACGAATATAAAAAAAACTTGTAATATTTTGAAAAACGGTTTTAGAAAATCTATTTTCAAAAATACAAAGAAAAAATTCATTTTTTTTAAAGCTGAAACAAATTAGCCTTCTATTAGAGAAGAATGAGTAGTCTAGTATAGTACACAACCTTCTAAGTGGTGAGCTTGAAAGGGAAGAAGTTTGCTAACTCTGATTGACATATAACATACCATATTGGCAAAGCCGTTGAATTTACATGGATACACTAGCATGTATATATTTTCATAGTTGCAACAATTTTAGTAATGCTTTAAACCAAAAAGAATTGATACAACAAACCAAAGACTGCGTCATTCCTCTTTCGGAATGTACCAGTGCAGATATAAATAAAGGTTACAATCAAAGGTGTAAAATCTCGAGGACTGGTGAATATCGACAACCACGCGACATTTATAATCCAAAAAAAATAAATAAGATGGCTGCGTACAGCTTTAACTAGAGAAGCCTGAGATGAGCTGTATCATTCAGCTTTTTTATCTGCCAACCAGTTCTGAGAGAGTGCTGCAACACAGTCACTGAAGAGTCTTCTATGCAGAACTTATGTGACATCAGCGGACTACATCCAAGAAGACCGGTAAGGAGACACTTGATTGGCACAGAATGAGTAAATAGTCCTATACAAGAAGCAGATGATGAAAAGCTGCTGAAATTAGAATTACGCAGGGAATTTTCATGGATTACGTTGCTAGAAGGAATGTCGTCTTCAATCTCATCTCCGGTAGTTGTCACAAATTGTAGCCTGCTCTTACCAGATTTTTTCCTTGAGAATGCAGGTCGATGCCTGGAGGGAGAATCCCATTGGTTTGAATGGAGAGAATTTCCATCTTGGTCATGAATTGAGTTTGTGAGAGCATGGGAATTGTGCTGAGAAAATGTGTGACTGTCATTTTGATGTGACGAGAAAACGAGTCTCAGTTTTTCATGTAATCCCAAGACAGTTTCATTTAAAAAACGAATCATTCGGAATTCTACTTGTCTAAGTGTTTCTCCAGAAGGTGCAGCAAAATCTGGTTGGAACCTGTCAATGTAGCTCATAACTTCTGGTGTGTATGTTTCTGATCGAAGACAGCCCTCCCAATTTCCTTGGCTAATCTCGGAAAGTGCCTCTGAGGATTGAATTTGCTCCTCTGAAAAATCTATTTCCTGTTCATTGGAATATTAGTCATTAGAGTGAGATTAATGGCACAAAGTTCTGAGATGTAATCAATCTATTTGTCATATGCAGTTTTGCAACCATTAGAAGTGAAAGTTTAAAGACAAATGAAGGTCAGTGTAAGACAATCATGCTACTAATTCAAACAAATTTAAACGCACTTCTGGCCTTATCTATACCTTCTTTTATTGTGTTTTGAAATAGAAGGTTACACACACTTAATGTAGGAATCATAGTCACAAAATTTGTTCCCCCCTCCCTGCAAACCGCCTATTTGCATACCAAATTGAAAAACACCCTTAATTTGGTGAAAGATGTGAATGTGAGTTTGGAGGCAGTAGAAGCAATTGAGTGTTTTTGAGAACTACAGAGAAAACAGTGGAGCCTCTGGAAGTGTTATTTTGCAGAAGAATGGTAATTAAAAGTGAGTGGGATAGAGAAAATAAGATTTTTGGAAACGAATGTAATTACTCTTCTTGATAACAAATACTTGGGTAATTGAAATAATAAAGCTTTAATTTTTAAAATAATAAAATCACATCTAAAATTGTTCAATCTATTATTACTATATTCCAATTATTGATTATATTTCATATCACAAATAAACAAAATTGGTGGTGTATCAATTAAATGTACTATGAATCCATAGCATACTGACAATGCGAACCTCCCACATACCCAACTGTGTAGGGTAGCTTAATACCCGTTCCAAATAGAATTGTGATGACTATGGTTGGAATTTTATTTGTGCTCTAGCCCTAGTTCAATGGATAACCTAGGTTAAGAAGAGAACAAAAGACTAAAGAACTGTCTTTGCAAGAGTTCAGAACCTGTATACCAACTCCACCCATCAATTTTATCTGTACCGTTAATTATAATAGCCTAACAAATAAAATTACATGGACAGCACACGACTAACAAGCACTACCTAAAGGATAGCCCACTTGCAAACTTACAGATCCAGCCCATGGATCGAAACTGCATTACTGTTAGTAGGTTCTCCAATGTCTAAAACCAAGAAAGCCAACAACTCTCACTCCCATCCTGTGGCTGAAAGCATAAAGACACATCACTCAACTCAGCCTTCAACTATTGGAAAAACTTATACTTCCAGGGTTCCCTTGCAGATTGGGTTACTTTGTTAATTTCTTCCATTATTAGTTTACTAATTGTATATAATTACAACCATTACTAATTTATAGTGATTATGGAGTCCCTAATAGAGTCTGTACCAGTGTTATTTATGTGTTTTTTGGTTCAGCTACACAATCTCGCCATTCGTTCCTGCATTTGTCATCATGGGTTTCTGGCACGTGATTCATGTTTCTTGTGTTGGGTTTGTTTGTGATTCTTGTTCCAGGTTTAACTCGCGCCCAACTGGAACATTCATGATTCTTGTTCTGTGTTATTTTTTCTGTGATTCCTGGTTTAGGCTTCTTTTCGCGACTTGTGCCTCTAAAAGTCATTTCTTCTTCTCAGTTCTCACTACTTACGGCACCTGGATCAAGTACATACCTTCTACCCTAGCTTTCCAAATCAACCCATTCTATAAGCTTCTAGATAGAAACAGGTTCACTCATTTCCTCATTCCTTCCCCTTCTGAAATGCAAATATGGGAAAGTACAGCTTTTTCTTCATTGATTTTAAACCATGGAGATCCTTCTGATGTTTCTGGCAGGGTTTGCTTCATCTACCTCTGTTTCTTAAGATTAAGTCTACCCACAAGCACCAAAGGGATCTAAAGTTGCTTCCTTTATTGCCTTGTTTGTCGTTTAGATGCAACCTTTTTGGTTGATCCAAGATTTGAAACCTTCTGATTAAACTTATTTTTTACCTTCTTGTCACCAAAGTTATAGGGGATAAACCAAAGCATATTTAATTGGACTTTGAATTCATCCTCCTGATCTTTCATTTCTTCTTCGCCATCTCGTTCATGGGTGGCTTCTCTATGGCCATGGCATATTTAAATCCATTTCCGCCCCACCCTAGTCAAACCACATGGACCCTTTTCCTGCACTGCCTTTTTTGCTAAAAGAATATGGCTGTCCTAACCCTATTCTACAGTACACTTTTCTCCATCATTGGCCAATCAAGTGTGTCATCCACCATACACACTTATCCACCTTAATGTTTGTTTTACTCATTGTTTTTGCAACCACAAAATCAGTTTTTTTTTTCTATAATTAGACTTCAAACCTTCATCTTTGCTCCTATTTTCTAGCTCCAAAAATTATAATACTGCATCACAGATCAAACTGTCAGGTTCAGTACACTTGAGTTTAGTACTGCTTAAGCACTGCCTTTCAGAAGCTTTCCCACATCAACTAAGCATTTGTTATGATCCAGTGATTGGAAAGAAGATGGAGAATAGGAGAAAGAAAGGAAATGAAAATGTATTGGTACAATTCAGAAAAATAAGGAGCACAAATAGTAACTACTCAGTTACGCAAAACTACAAGACACCCTCATCAACCAGCCCATTTCCCAATTACTACTCTTTTTCCAATTGTATCTCAACTGATTACTACCTGCCAAAAAACTACCATAAGCTCCTAACTTCTTGCTTCCTTTTTTTTATAAGACCTAGGCTTGTTCTCATTAGTTGGGCCTTCCTCTGCCTCTTTTGATGATTCTAACAGGATTCCTGGCCTCCTTCCATTGGCACCGATGGTTAGCATATGCTTTCAGTGCTTCGGCTACCAGCTGCAACTTCCCTCCATCACTTTTCCATGTAAAAGATGGAGCTTGGGTCAAATAAACCTCCCAAATGTAACTCCTTCAAAATACAAGAATCCCTTGAGTTTACTTTTTAAAAGTTTGAATGCATTATTTAAGTTTGGCAGCTCCATTCGAAATTCTTCAAGTAATTGCTCCTTCATTTGTGCAGACAATGAGCAACTAACCATCTGGATTTGGGAGTTCTCCGAGCGTAGATAAATTTGATTTAGAGATTGGGAAACAATTAGTAAGAAAGTTGTAGAATTTTATCTGTCTTCTTGCTTGCTCTGGAACAATTGTGAACCTAAATTAGGAGAAAAGTAATTACTAAAAGCTGTCTATGCAGGATTCGAGAGGAGGTCTCCCTCCACATATCAATACCAACTACCAAACTCTCTACCTTCTCTGCCTATAGCCTAACCAATTAACTATTCTAACAGCTCACAAGATCTGCCTCTCAACTAACAAGGCCTCTGACTAATGGGGCTGACCAAATTGATTCCTTGGCCCCAGTCGACTTCTTATTTCTCATGCTTTAAGCCTTCCAACGGGTGCTAAAAATTCCCTCCCATCATTCTATACCAATAAATAAAATCACAATTACCATTTGAGGTTTTAGAGTCTCCTCCTTTTTATCCTGCTTTGATTAAATGCTAAATGACTTTTATAAATTTTATTCATGCAAGTCAGCATTCAGTGCAAAGCAACAATAACAGTCAGATGTGGCAACTGATATATTTTGTACAATGTTGAACTACCATTAAAAGCTAATGTGGACAGTGGACCCATTAGTTTTTTCATCTCAATATCAAAAGTCAATAAAATAAATGAATTTTAGAAGTAACAAAAACCATTTTGGCTAAGTTTCCTTCTAGTGTTCATTTTTAGCATGAATATTAGTACCGACACATTTCAGTCAAAATCTTGGTGACAAGGTCTGCTAACCTACTTACTTGTATGTTTATAATATCAGGTTTGGCCAATCAAATCATCTGTTAGTTTATACCTGTATAAAATTATATCAACAAATCATGTAAATTGAAAGGAAATTTTTGAATCTTAGAGACTGCCTAGCTTTTCTTATTGTTTTTTCCAATTCTAGTTGTGTCTTCTGTTCATTAAGCAATAAAGTCACAACAAATTCCAAATCCCAACAATGGACATGAGACTTATGTTAAATTTCATGTTATAAGGGAATTGATGGACGGAATAACAATTTGATAAATGCTAGGGATGAAAACCAACATAATTGGGGCCAAATGATACTCATAACAGACAACTTCTTCAATCATCTTAAAAGTTAGCCCAGTTCTATGGAACATACTAGGTAATCAAAAGTAGCATTGATAAAAAGCGGATGCGTCTTATCATTTCCCCGTTAAAAAAATACATATAACATGCAAGTGTAATCATCAATCAGGAGATTTCATCCATCACAAGAAAGACATTCTAAGAAAATAAATCATGATAATATAGGAAAAAAACAAACTAGCACACTCGATGTTAAGGTAAGCAATTATTGAAAAGCAATGATAACAACATAGTTAACTTAAAAAAATAAAAAAATAAAAAAAGCGATCAGTTTACAAGGAAACTTCATTGACATTTTCACTTATGATCAGACAAGGAATCAGTTCTACTATTTTCCATTTCAGCTATATTGTCTCATATATTTGTAAATTGTAAAAACAACATTACCTAATACTCAACTTCTACCGTTCAACATAGTATTAAAGTTTTAAAATGAAATTAACAACCACAATTTAAACCACAACATTAATCTTTTAGAAGTTTCAATTAACTAAGTATCCAAATCACTCACATTTATCCCTAACCTTTTACAATATTATCAATTGTAGTAGCATGTCCGCAATTAGTACCATTTAACAGATCAGATTCTTCAGTAGTAAACAACTTCCTTTAGAGTTTAATAAGTAATTAAGGGTATGTTTGGATTGGTGATATGAGATGGAATGGAGTGGTAACTAATGAGGTTCCATTGTTTGGATTAGGTGACAATGGATGAAATGGAAGATGATGGAATACATTCCATCCAATTCCCCAATTTTTTTGTTTCATCCAATTTTGGGTGTATGTGATGGAATGAGACATTTTTAAAAAAACCAAACAATGGCTGCGTTCCGGGTTGCTAAATTGCAGCTACAATGTTGCAGAACTTGGACAGATCACTGTTGTTCTGCAATACACTATTTAGCATATTTGAACCAGACTGCATAGCTGAATTTGATCGACTAATTGACAACACTGATTACCTTAAAATATAAATCCTGATTTTCTTATCATTAGTTTAGATTACTTACTTCACTCTATGCTATGCTCACTCATGAGAAATACAACTAAGTTCATATTTGGAATCACATAGAGTTTAACCAAATCATGGTAATGCCTTCATTTGATTTCCTCAAAATTGCGATTATAATACATCATTCAATCTATCTACCTCAGATTCAATCCAATTGCATAACATAATTCAACTCACACAGAACTTAAATATCTACAAAGAACAATGAAATCGACGACAGAATTACCTTACACACCGAAACCGCGGTTGACCTAGCCCGATCCAACACAGAACAATAAACAGCATTAAACCTAACTCCCTGAGATTTCAGAAAAACAGCCAAAGCCCTAGCCTGCCGCTTCCCATTCGGCGTCAACACCGCCTCCGAACACCTACCACCAACCAACTCCGGCGCCAAATTCAACTCACATTCCCCATGACAGATCAAATAAACCTCCACAACCTCCTCCTCACTCACCGACGAAAAACTCCGCGAAAACATTCCCGTCGCCGGAGGCGACTGAAGCGGCGTCGGCGGAGCCAAAACATTATACGGATCCCACACCTTGATCGACGGACCAAGGCGCGGAGTTCCGAGAGACGAGAGTTGCGGAGAAAGCGGAGAAGCTGACGCGTGGCACGGAAGCATTTCGGGTTCTTGTTCTAGAACCTTCTTGACTATAAGGTGGTTACGTAATTGGGACCCACTTATATGGCCGTTAATGTTGGTTTCTTCTTCTTCTTGTTCTTCTTCTTCGTCATCGCTATCTTCGACGGATTGTGATGAGTGATTCGCACCCATTTTTTATTTTATTATTACTATTGTTGTTGTTTTCGCTAATAAAACGACGTCGTAGATCTGAAGAGAGAAATAGATCTGGGTTTTCTGAAATTTGTAACGTATCGAAGGAATCTCTGAATGTGTGTGAATATGAAGAAGAGGAAGAAAGTCGCAAAACTTTACACACAAACTTTTTCAGAAATAATTATATTTATTTTGAAGAATTTATGAAAATTTATAACAATTGACAAAAAAATATATATACACTATCAATCAATCATAACTTGAAAATTCTTATATAAACTTTTTTCACATAATCAATCACACAATTTTAATTAATTAAAAAAAAAATTTAACATTTTCTCTCTCCTTCATAATCACAATCACCCATAAATTCAATTAAAAAAAAATTAAAATTTAATAAATTAAAAAATTTCTTCCTTCTTATTAGTTGTGCCTAAGATTATAGATTTATGATTTTTTTCATGCAAAAATTCATCATAATAACTATGTTAAGTTCAACTCATACCGTTATTTTTTGAAAATTTATATAACATAGTTGATTGATAAATAACATTTGAACAACAGTGTAAAATTATTTTAAACTGTTCGTACATTATCTTTAACTTCATAACAATTTATAAACAATAATATAAATTATTTCTATAAATTCCTATAAATAAATTGTTTGAACTTTAAAAGTGTTGGTCTTAATTTGATACAATCATATCTTTATTATTTGCAATTAAGATAGCATAATGGATATAATCTATTATGGATCGAATCAAGTTTTCTAAAGTTTGATAAAATCAAATTTGTATTCAACAAATTTCTTTTATTTGTAAATAATTAATTATGCTCGCAGCATAATCTATTAAACATCGGAGTAAAAAGGAGTTTTTGTGTTTATTTCAAAAACACACAAGTTTTTTTAAAAAAAACCTTCATGAGTGGTTAATAGGTGGTTTTAACCAATAGGTGAGTGTCCCAACCAATGGGCGAGTGATTTGATTAAGGGGCGACTAAAATGCCCAATTCAAACGATGTGTGATATTGTCTATCTTTAATGAACTTTGTACTACATATATGTTGGACAATTGACTTTAAGTACAAAAGGGGATGCACTTAGGAATGTAAATAAATATTCATGGAGACGGATAGTATGATATATGTGTTTGCCCCGTTGGATAAATATGATATTCATATCTGCTCCATATCCGTCAGATATCCGCTAAACGGGTAATCCGCGGGTTTTAAGATATCCGCAAATATTTACAGATATCCATGAATAACACTTATTTTCTAAAATTATATTTTGAAAAAATATTTCCAACTTGTTCTTAAGACAAAAAAATGATATTATCACATTAATTTCCTTCATTTTCACCAAAGCATAATATCCATACATTTTATTTTTAACAAAAAAAACAATGATATTGTGTTGTGAGTTATGGTGGAAGAGCGGACGACGAAGAAGTAGAAAGAATGACACTGGTTGGACGGGAAAAGAGCAGTACTGATTGGTTGGATAGTGAAATTGTTGAAGTGAAGTATGGAGTATAAAAGAAGTTTAAATATGAAATGACCAATAAAATTTGTATAGAATATAAAGGAGACTAGTTTTCTAGTTTCTTAAAAGATGAAAAGATAGAGTATAATAAACTAATAATATTTAAATAATTTTTATAATTTATTAACGGATATGGATATGCGCAGGCAATGTTTTAAAAATCGGACCGGACATCAAACCGGTGAGGGTACTGAATCACTGGTTTATTGGTCGAACCACTGGGTCACTGGTCGAACCGCATGACTAAACCGGGTTAAACCGGATAACTCGGTTGAATAGACCGGTCGTTATAACAAAATTATATAGGTATAAAATTTGTCGAACCGGATGATTCAATCGCTACAAAATATAACTAGCACTTAAATTTTTTGAAAATATCATATTATAAAAAAATTCACAAGTTCATAACTTAAATTCAAATTTTACACATAGGTATCACACACAATAAAATAGTACATAATTATAAAATATAATTGCAAATAAAAGTTTAATCGCAACATAATCTAATTGAATAATTTATAACAAAATAATTCCATTATCTACTAAATTTAATTTCAATAGAAGAAAATTTGTTTCAAGATCTCCTTCTTCAATATCAAAATCATCGGTAGCAAAATCAACCGCATCTGCAACAATTTTTTATTATTTTATTTATTTTATTTTTTATTTTAATTTTTAATTAAAATAGTCAAAAATATGTTATTTTAATTTTTTAAAATTAAAAAAATTAAAAATGCATTTAAACCGCCGGTTCACAAAAACCGCCGATTTTCCCGGTTTTAACGGTTTAAACCGGTTTTGATCGGTTCACACCGGTTCAATAACATTCTCGATCCAGCTATTGAACCATACCGGTTCCCGGTTTGACCGGTCCGATCTAATTTTTAAAACACTGTCCGCGGGTATGGATAACATTAAACCCGTATCTATATCCATTAATAAACGGAAATTTAAATATCCATTTATTTTATCCACGGATATCTTTTAAACTATCTGCGCCGTACCCGTGACGGATTTTATCCGCGGATATCCGCGGGTATGAATATTTTTGCATCCTTAGATGCACTGTGGTATTTAAAATTTTAGATTACTTTAGTGATTTTTCTTAATTATACATGAAATTGTGTTAGTAACTTATTAAGAATAAATAGCATCGGAAATAAAAACAGTAAATTGCATAAAATAAAGAGAATAAATGTTAGAGAGATTGCACTAGATAATCCAGGTTCGATTGATTGTTGGCCTACTCCTTTCTCAAAGAGATCTTCTTCAGATTTTGATTATATACTTTAAGCTTTAACTTTTTGTGTAAAGTTGTTAGCTTTTTCGAGTTTATGAGCAAATAAGTATACCATTTTATATATTTCTGTTATGAAACTTTGGATGTGTGGTTGCATTTTATTGGTGTATTAGCTTGTTCAAATTTGTAGTTCCTATGGAGACGAATTATGACGAGATTAGTACACTTGCTAGTTAAGTCATCAAAATTTTAGCGTTGTTGTCGGAGATTGTTGATATTTTCAAAAAGGTTATTTGTGCAATGTTTTTAATTTTTTTTTTTTGTGTAAGCAAGAATTATATATAAGAGAGAACTAAGGGTTCTCCAAACCTTGTTACACAGGAGCGGAACTAGTCCGACAAAAAAGCAAAATTACAAACCAATTCCCATTACGACATAAAAGACAAAGGGTCTTTGCAAAAATCGTAAAAATTGCAATTGGAATAAGCAATCTCGCCATAGGAAGCCCACCTCCACACCAAAAACTTTATATTCCAAACTATATTGTTAATATTCCACTTATCATTCCTAAAACAAAATCCGTTTCTTGTTAACCAAATACTCCAACAAACGGCTAGCCAAAACACCCCCAATTTGCCATCTTTAATTCCCTTTCTCCGACCGATGAAAAACCATTCCATAAAAGAAGACATTCCCTCCTCCTCTCTCCGATCCGGAAAATCCAACCACACACCAATTTCCCTCCAAACAACTTTGATCACAACACATTTAAAGAAAATATGATCATTTTCTTCCAAATGCGTGTTACAAAAAATGCAATTTAAACAAGAAATAGAAGAAGCAAAAGAAACACCTCTATACACTAAAAGATCTTTAGTGGGGAGCCTATTCACAAAAAGCCTCCAAGCAAAAACTCTAATCTTATAAGGGACCTCCAATTTCCAAACAATTTCCAAAGCCTCCTCACACTTTTTAGATGGACCAAACGGAGTACGCAATGAAACGTACCGGTTGTAACACGAAGCTACCGAAAACACCTTATCCGACCCAATACTCCAACTCACGGAATCCCTACCGCCTTTCAAACCCCCAAAATTCACAAGGAGTTAGTTATCTTTTATTTAAGTTTCAATTTTAATTTTATACTCTTATTATGTTCTATTTGGTGCAGTGCTACTAAGGTATTGTTTGTTTATTTATGTGAGGTTCTGATTCGATACTGATACTAATAGAACTATAAATCAAAAGAACAACGTGAGCAATTCATAAAATGAAACTAGAAACATTATAAGTTACAGAAAAACCAAAAAAAAAGGGAAGAGATGATAATTCAACCACGACAAACATTGGGGGATTATTGCAGGAGAATTGATGTTAGACATATCTTTAGGATTTTAGCCAACTAATCATGTAACGTTTGATAGTAAGAATTATGTACTTTCACGTTTAAAGGATAACACATTCAACTGGCAAGCAATTAGAGACACTTGTGAGCATCGTGCTAAATTCTATGAGACGTGGTCGGTGTACAAGCCAAATGAGGTTACTGGTAATCAGGAAAAATTACATTTGTTTGGTTTTTCTTTTATAGGTTGCGCTAAGGATTGGATGCAATGCATACTAAATGGTACTATTCATACATGAAAATAACAGGAAGAATTTTTTTTAGAGAAGTATTACTTAAATGCTCAATTCGTGGACAGAAAAGTTGTAATTTCCAATTTTGATCAGGACGGGTTTGAGTCATTGTCTGATGTATTGGAGAGGTTCAAGTTGTCGCTTAGTAAGTGTCCAAATCATAATATGAGTTATATGGAACAAATGGCACACTTTATTAGTGGGCTGAAAACCCAAACGAGAATGTTTCTCAATGCCTCAGCTGGAGGTACATTGAGTACAAAGAATAAAGATGGGGTAAAGACACCGACTAAAAATATGTGCCAGAATGAGTGTCACTCAAGTGATCGAGCGGTAAAACAAAAGGGTGTTCTTAAAATTGATTCGAATAAAGCATTATTAACTCAAATAGAGGTATTGTCTAAACAATTAGTTGCGTCCCAACTAGCACAAGCGAATGTGAGTAAAATTCAGACACTCATGTGTGAGTTTTGTGATGACGAGCGTGTAAAAGGAAACTTTACACCAGAGGTTGAGAGTGTTGAAGCTCAATACACGAACTTTCAAAAGAATAATCCCTATTCCAACATCCTAATTTTAAGTGGAGAAACAATCAAATCTTGAATGCTAATCAAGGAATTCAACAGGTTCCTCAAGCACCTCAACAAAAACCATCACATCTAGAGGAAACCTTGTCCAACTTCATGAAGGCAACTCAGACAAGTTTTGAACAAGTTAGGAAAATCAAGAATATACGTTTAAAATACAAAGGGAGATGACACAAAATCAAATCACCATGAACAAAAACATTGAAGCCTCTATAAAAATTTTGGAGATGGAAATTGGTCAATTGTTTTGATAAATGGAAACATAAGCTAGTTCAAGTGGGGCATTTATTGGTACCACTGTACATAACCCGAAAAATGAAAGTTGCAAAGCCATTGAGTTGAGGAGTAGAGTGCTACCTTCGAAACAAAGAGTGAGTGAGGAAAAAAAGAATTGAGCGAGGTTAAGAAAAAGAGTGGAAAAAAAGTGGTAGTTGAAGAAGAGGTTGAGAACAATTATGGGAGAGAGAAAAAGTGAGGTAACTATTTAAAGTTGATGATTTGTTATTCCCAACTGATTTTGTAATTTTTGATATGCCTGAAGATTCTGATACATTACTACTGTTGGGAAGACCATTCTTGCAATAAGTAAAACTCTCATTGATGTCGCACTTGGGAGTTAATATTAAGTTTTAATGACAAAAAAATTGTCTTCAACGTATTTTAAGCGATGAAACACGGAAAAAAAAACCCTTAATGTTACTAGATAGACAAGATGAAAGAAAGATCGAAAAAGCACCCCAAAAAGAAGCCGGTGAGAAAACCCTCAGTGTTAATATTAAAATGTTGTATAAACATTTTATTTAAATACACATATATACTAGTATTAACTTCAAATAAAACAAACTCAAAATTTGAAGCTATTATTAATTATTATAGGTGCTCACTCATCTTCAATTGGCTTTAGAAACTCATTATGTTAAATCTGCAATAAAATTATTCATGCTTATAAGGGTGTTTCCATCTTATTAATTGAAAATCTAATCATTATTATGAGCACTACTAGTCTTGTTTTATCAACTTTTCCTTTTGAAAAATCACTTATAATAGAGGGTTCTACTTTCTTGAACTTCTTAGTTCTTGTTTTTATTTATAATCTATAAGATTGAAATCAAAATTTGAAACTATTATTAATTATTAATGGTGCTCGCTCATCTTCTATTGGCTTTAGAAACTCTTAGGTTAAGTTTGCAATAAAACTATCCGTGCTTATAAAGATGTTTCCGTCTTATTAATTGAAATTCTAAATATAAAAATCATCATTATTATGAGCAACAACTACTACTAGTATTCTTTTATCAATTTTTCCTTAAAAAAAACATTTGTAATAGAGAGTTCTACTTTCTTGAACTTCTTAGCTTTTGTTTTTTATTTATAATCTATAGGATTGAAATTTGAAGAGAATACTTCTATTAACATCATTTATTTGTTAGTAATTTGGTAGGTAAAGTACAATAATTGATTGGTTTTCGTCCATTACCAATTGCTACTAAAACCGTTAAAATCCATAGTCAATATCAACTTTTCTTTTCTTTTCTTTTTGATTTATAAATATCATCTTTTTTAATATGCGAGGTAGGTACCACTTACATTCTTTAATTAAATACACCATATTGAATGGAAATAAAAAATCCTTGGGACCAAACCATCAACAAAAATATCTATTAGAAAAAGGTTTAAATATATATTTTTAATTTTTCTAAACCTCCTTAAGAATTATGGATAATTTATTAACTATTCAACAAAAATTAATAATATTAGTGAATTTATAAATAAAATTAAATAATTTGTGAATATTTTTCATAAATATTGTATTTAATTTTTTTTAATTTATAAATATAAATAACTTTTTTATATTAACCCATAAATAAATTTATCGTCAAAAATTGAATACTAAACTAATATTTTTCACACATTTGACCACAGTGTTGCAAAGACAAACTAGATCTTGTCTATTTTTTATTTATTTCATAAATATATAAAATTTATTGTATTTTAAATAACTGTAGTTTTTGACTATTTTTTATTTATTGTAAATATATTATTATTTGCTTTGTTTATTTCAAATTTTATTTTACTTTTTATAAAATTGATTTATTTAAAATAAGTTTTGAAATATTTATTTTAATTCTTATTTTAAAATATTATATGTATTATATAGACAAAATCTAATATAATTATTTTTGCATGACTTAGAGAAAAAGTAAGATATTTCTAAAGATTATTTTCTATAGAAATGAGAGAAAGTGAGAAATTTAGAGGAGGGGAATAGATAGAAAAATAGTGAAATTTTTTACTATATAATTTTAATAAAATATTTATGTAAATAAAAACAACTAAATATTAATTATTAATATAATTTAGTTTTAAATATAGTAATCTAAATTAAATTTAAAATATTTATTAAAACCCTCTGACATATTTCTTAAATAAAACATTCCGCTTAAGAGTGAGAATGCTAAAACAAGGACTTTAATTTTCTCTCAAAAATTATACTAATAATCTTAAATAATAAAATTATTTTTCTTACATAAAAAAAATAAAAACACGTATTTTTTAAAATGCAAAATAATAAATAATAGTCAAGAAAAAAGATTAGTGAAATGACCCTTCAATTATATATATATATATATATATATATATATATATATATATATATATATATATATATATATATATATTAAATTTTTTAAATTTAATAATGTAATAAAATATCATTTCTAAATAAATAATTAAATATTAAAAACAGAGTATATACATATATAAGAACACGGTTTAGAAGAGTGCCGCCGCGTCTCTCAAATCATTCATTTCACTGTCTGCTCTCTCTCTCATTTCCATTTTAACTTCTTCTTCTGAAGCTCCTTCTTTCCAGGTTTCTTCATTTCTTCAATTTCAATCCTCATTATATTTTCTTTTTTCCACAACACCATTTCATTCTTCGTTTTTCGCAGATCGAGCTTCGGGAGCTACAAATTTAGATTCAATTTTCAATCTCTTCATTCATGGCAACAAGTTTGTTACATCTTCAATGTTGTTACGGAGTGAATGCGAAACCTAATCTTCCACCACTGACGTTGCCGCAGAGAACGAACCTTTTTGTTCAGAGTCATGAAACGGCGTCATCGTCGTTGAAGGTCACGTGCAAGTCTTCGAGTGATGTGTTGGAGAAGCACGTGATCGAGAATGGGAGGAACGTGACGAGTGAAGATGAAAACAGAAAGAGTTACACTTGTGTGATGAAATTCGGTGGCTCGTCAGTTGCTTCTGCTGAGAGGATCATGGAAGTTGCTTCTCTTGTTATGAGTTTTCCGAAAGAGATACCTATTGTTGTTCTTTCGGCTATGGGAAAAACCACTAACAAGCTCTTGCTGGTATAACATTCATTTCTTTATTGAAATATGCTGAAAACACTTAAATGTGTTTAAACTGTTTTCATATAAGTTGTTTTTATAAACTATTATATGGTGTTTATTGAATTAAGCTATTATAAACATGCCATAAAATATTTTAATAAGCTCTCACAAACACTTACTTAAGAACTTAAGCTCTTATAAAGAGTAAATAAGCTACTCCTAATTTATTTGTGAAAGATTCCTTTGTTTTCTGATGTTGAAGAACTGATGTTGGTTTTGTTTTTGTTTTTTGTTATTAGGCTGGAGAAAAAGCTGTGAGTTGTGGTGTTACTAATGTCTCTTGTATTGAAGAGCTTAGCTTTATAAAAGATCTGCATCTCAGGTTAGAGCAATGAGGTCCTTTTTTCTTTTGCAATTATGACAAAAGTTTTGGAAGAAAAACAACGAACATTCACTTTAAAAAATAGAAAAGAAAATTATTGTATTCTCTATTGATGTTATGTTATATTCTTACCTGCATCTCAGGACTGTGGATCAGCTTGGAGTGGACAGATCTGTTATTGAGAGTGAGTTTTTTCTTTTGGTCGCAGTATTGATCATTTGATTGTTAGATTGGATGATTTGTTTGTTTTTGGATTAAAATGTTCTTCTCAGATCATATCACTTGGCACACTCTATTGTGTGTGTGCAGCAATTTTACTTGTAGGCTTATAGATGCTGAAAATGCACTTGATTATTTCTTTGATCAAAATACATACTTGCATTTTTTCTGACATTCGATATCTTACAAACAATTTTTGTAAGGTTAAATTAGGCCCAATCCGAATTTGAAAATCGTATCATAGTTTATCCAAGATCCGTTGAACCACCCATTATCGAGCAATAGGTTAGGATCCAGATGTCTACTCCTAGGCATGAGGGGTGGATGTTGGGAGTTCTACATTGTGGATGAAATATGATATGAAAATGTATAGAAAGTCCAGACGTCATTTTTATAAAACCAAAAGCAGCAGCTACGTTGCACATGCACTAGTTTCCATGATGAATTGAATTTCACCCTTGCATATGAGTTACATGAAACTATTTATACCATAATTCTGATTCCCGTCTCAGTAGATATGGAAGTTTGTAGTATGAGCTTTGTTATGTTATACAATTTCAAGATGGACTATGGCTCTATAAATGATCCAGAAAAATAAATTAGTGTTGATTGGATGCCGCTGTAGATCATAGAAATAGGATTGCTTATGTTTACCTGGATTCAGTAAAATGAATCAACTATTAAATTGAAGGTTTTAATAGTATAAATCCTTCTATTGGCTTATACGATTTACAAATCTGCTGAGTTATACCAGTAAAACACGGAAGATTGTGTAGCCAATGAAATTTCTAATTGATATTATAAGAAATCACAGACATCTGGGAATCCAACTTTCATTTCGTATCTCTCAAACCAAGAAAAAGCGTAACTCTGTTTTTGATTGAAGTTGCAACCTTAACAAGTTTTTCATTTTGTTTTATCAATTTTGGACCTTCTTTATTCTCAATATGTCTGCTCTGTAATTTTCACATATTTTTATTCCTTTTTGTTGTTAACTTGGTTTATGCACGTCAAAATATTTTCAGAGCACCTTGAGGAGTTGGAGCTACTTTTGAATGGGATAGCAATGATGAAGGAGCTAACTAAACGAACTCAAGACTATTTAGTTTCTTTTGGAGAATGCATGTCTACTAGGATCTTTGCTGCATATCTTAATAAATTAGGTGTCAAGGCCCGCCAAGTACGTGTTTTTATTGTTTATTTAAATCTTATACATGCTGTAACTAAAAGGTTGTTAGTATTTATTTCTATTGTTGTTCCTGATCATAGTTTGTTGCTAATATATTGGTCTGACAGTACGACGCATTCGAGATTGGTTTTATAACAACTGATGACTTCACAAATGCGGATATTTTAGAAGCTACTTATCCAGCTGTTGCAAAGAGGTTGCATGGCGACTGGCTCTCTGATCCTGCAATTGCAATTGTTACTGGCTTCCTCGGAAAGGTAATTGTGATATATTGCTTTTCCAATCCTTTTTTTTTTAATTTTCTTCAGGATTTTGTGTAACAAAAATGATAATTTTATGATGAAAATAAATGGAACTTGTTTTTCTTCTTGAAGGCCCGAAAATCATGTGCAGTGACAACACTAGGTAGAGGTGGCAGTGATTTGACAGCTACAACAATTGGGAAAGCGCTAGGCTTACCTGAGATCCAGGTTTGTGCATAATAACACAGTTCTACATTTCAAAATGGTGACAAGAAAGACATTTAATTTCAATCACATACACAGGTGTGGAAGGATGTCGATGGTGTCTTAACCTGTGATCCCAATATATACCCGAAGGCAGAACCTGTCCCCTTTTTGACCTTTGACGAGGCTGCTGAGCTAGCTTACTTTGGTGCTCAGGTATCCTCACCCTTACCTATTAACTTATCTAGCTCTTATTTATGACAAAAAGCCATACAATCTCTCTTGTATGGTTTGAAAAAGATATTAGATTCTTATTCTAGCTTACATTCTTGGATCTGCTTTTGTTTTGAATCACACTTCTATAATGTTACTTCATAGATGCTATGTTTTTTTGTAAGCTTCATAAATGCCGTGGTTTTATTGATTTTCTTTGATAGTAGGAAAAACTTACTACTGAGGGGGAAAATTCCACTGCACAATTACATGATTCAATTACCATTTTGTTTCACAATAGAGAACCGCATAAAACACAGGAAGAAATTCTTTGAATTCTTATTGTTACTAGAAGAGATTATTCTAAGGTGAAAGTGAAATCAATGTTACCTGAATAAGTTATTCCTAATGTAGTTGCCAACAATGTGAAAGTAAGCGGATCGTTGTTTTGAAGCTACACTTGTTCATGAATATTGATAAAAAAAAGCCAGCTGTACCACTTTTTTGGTATGCTGTTATTGACAAAAAGACATTATTTTGGGCTGCGACATAAGCATTCAGTAATATAAGATTTTTTGTTCTGTTAATAATAATCTGATATGTCACTACTTCAATGTTATCTAATTTATTAGTGAGTGAACCCAGTACAAAGGATGATATCTCTGATAATCACCTTTCGTGTTGTTGTGAGGAGCATGACTGTTGTAGATCAAATGGATAGACTTGCAAGTTGGGTTATCAGAATTATCTTATTTTGACTAAGTTTAAACCATTTATTCTCTGATCCGCAGGTTCTGCATCCGCAGTCTATGAGACCTGCTAGAGAAGGTGATATTCCAGTTAGGGTTAAAAATTCCTACAACCCTAAAGCTCCTGGTACTCTCATCACCAAGGAAAGGGATATGAGCAAGGTTTGTAGAATTTTGTTTTGCAATAAAAAGTAACTTTTATATTAAGTAAGACTTGCACAATATTTAAGTTTTCCATTTGCAACCTACAGGCAATACTAACAAGCATTGTTTTGAAACGTAATGTGACCATGTTGGATATAGTGAGCACTCGCATGCTTGGTCAGTACGGTTTCCTTGCTAAGGTGAGAGTTAATGCCTTTCAGACCTGTCAACGTTGTCATTGAATGCCTTCTGTTTTTCATACTAGTACATGTATACAACAGGTGTTTTCAATCTTTGAAGATTTAGGCATATCAGTTGATGTTGTTGCTACAAGCGAAGTCAGTGTTTCCTTGACTTTGGATCCATCAAAGCTATGGAGCAGAGAACTAATACAGCAGGCAAGTGTAAGGCATTTCCATATCTTTGATCAGTTTATTCACTCAGTGAAAATATCCCCGATGAACTTATGTAGACAAATGCCTGCTCGATAATGTGTTTGTTAGTCACAGTGGTGTTTTTTGTTTCCCAACAATGTCATAAATTTAATTGTATGCCTTCCTTTGTTTTTAAGCAGGAACTTGACCATGTTGTTGAAGAACTAGAGAAAATTGCTGTGGTGAATCTTCTACAAAATAGATCCATCATCTCTCTCATCGGAAATGTTCAACAATCATCGTTAATTTTGGAGAAGGTTCTGTATTATTCTCTCTTATTTAAATTTAATTCACATTCTTCATTTTTTATTAATATTTTTAGATTTAATTGCTTTTTGTAGCATCGTAATATTTTAGTTGGTCACATAAGAAAACCGCTGATTAACATTCTACTACAGGCATTTTGTGTTCTTCGGCGACTTGGTGTCACTGTTCAAATGATCTCTCAGGGTGCATCTAAGGTATGTATCCACTTAATCAACTCTATATTATCCTCCTAATATATTTTTCACTCTTTTTTAGTTTTGCTTCAAGGTGGTGATGATGAAACATATTATGTTGTATAATAGGATAAACTTTCCTCCTCCATCAATATTATTTTGGCTTTCAAACACTGTCAATTCAGGCATTTTAAATACAAGACATCAAAATAGTTTCATTCTCATGTATTCTATCTGTTCTCTGTTTTGTTTTTGCCAGGTGAACATTTCATTGGTTGTAAATGATAGTGAAGCAGATGAGTGTGTAAGAGCTCTCCATGAAGCTTTCTTCGAAACCAAGTTAGAGTTCCAGAAGGATTACACAAATGGAAACGGTTCTGTTGCTAAATCATCTTAGGAACAATTTTGAGCCTCAATTCTTTGTCCCGAAGATATATATTCCAATCTTAAAATGCTTTTGTCAACCAAGCAATTTTCAACTCATTCTAATCTTGTTCGATTGAGATGTAGCAATGGCAAAGCATAATAAGTGTATACTAGTCGAGAGTATTGCTAGAGTAGCGTGTAGTTGGCCTATATTTTAATAAACCATGACATGCCAGAAGCTCCAGAAGTTCTCTTCATGTCTTTTAATGAGCATGTATTATAGGGGTTCTATTTGAGATATTAACATTATTGATGTAACCTATGTTATTGAACTGAAAAAGTTTATTTTTCAGGTTCAACTAGTTGGATATTTATTGTCATGATTCTTAGAATGTATTGATAATGTTAGTGCATCTAAGTAATTTGAGGAGCCTTTTTCATCTTGATTTAAGTCAAATATGATTAAATTTGTGAAGCAGAGTTATACTTTTCCATAGCTTTTCAGGAACATGTTTCCTGGCAACTTACAAGTATAGAAAAGAACGTTGGGTACCTTCCCCTTATATGACATTTTCTAGTGTCCCACTCGATGTTGACATAAGTGATGCACACAAATGTTATGAGCTTAAATATGTCCAATCATTTGGGAGATAATATCTCCGTTTTTGTTATGAGCTTAAATATAATTGTTGTATGAAAAAAAAGAAACTTTGAAAGATTTTATAAAATTGTCCTTCATTATTAGTATCGAGAAGATTAAAGTCCGGTTTGTTTCAGCTTTAAGAAAATGATTTTTTTTTTTTTTTTGTATTCTCGAAAATAGATTTTATAAAATAGCTTTTTTAAAATATTACAAATATTTTTATATTCATTTTTTATAAATTAAAAAACTAATTTTGACATTTTATAGCATAAACATACATTATTGAAGATCAAAATATAGTTGAAATCACAACATTTTTAAAAAGTTGTATTTTAAAAATGATTTTTGTGAATAATAATATTCATATTGAAGAACAGTTTATTCATGTGGAGGTTAGGGATGTGAATAATAATATTCAGTATTATGCTACCATTGTATATGCCATGAATAAAAAAGATAATAGGAAAAAGCTCTGGGATCACTTAGATATTTTGGGAAATAATATGAATCTTCCTTGGATTGTAATGGGAGATTTCAATAATGTTTTGTCTTGCCAGGACAGAATAGGTGGGAACAGTGTTCATGTTAATGAGTATAGTGATTTGGCTGCAATGATTCAGAGACAGGGCTTGTTTGAAGCTCCTACTAAAGGGTGCCATTTCACATGGTCTAACAAACACACCATTGGTGTTATCTACTCAAGGATTGATAGGCTTCTTGGCAGTGTTCATTAGTTTCAGCAGTACCAGAATGTGAGTGTGGAGGTATTACATCCTAGCATCTCTGATCATTCCCCCATACGAGTTAGCTGGATATCTGCCCAGGCCAAAAGGAAGTTTATGTTCAAGTTTGTGAACTATGTTACCAAGCAGGAGGGATACCAGGAGATAGTTAGAAATAGCTGGGATCAACATATCCAGGGCAATGCTATGCAAAAATTGTGGAGAAAGATGAAGAGATTGCAAAGGCCCATTGGGCAGCTTCAAAAAAGATTCAGCAACATTCAACTCCAGATTCAACAGGCCAGAAATGATCTTATTGAGGCTCATCAACACCTTTTGGTTAACAAGTTTGATGCAACAACTATTGAGCAGGTCAAGAGTAAAACTGATAAAGTTGTGGAGCTGAACCAAATGGAGGAGAGTATCCTTAAGCAGAAAGCCAAGGTGGAGTGGCTTCACCTAGGGGATGGCAACAATGCCTTCTTCCATAATACTGTGAAGGAGAAAAATAAGCATAAGAACATGACAACTCTTCTATCTCTGAAAGGTGAAATTCTTACTAGCAAGGATGAGATTACTAAGGAGATCTTAGATTTTTATACTCATCTAGTGGGGACTGCTACAACTAGTTTGCAGGGGATTGACAATGCCTGCATTATGAATGGTAGTATGCTCTCAAGGGAAGATGCTTTAAGCCTTATTAAGCTTGTTACAGATCTGGAAGTGTGGAATGCCCTGAGCAGTATTGGTAACACCAAAGCTCCTGGTTTGGATGGTTTTAATTCATACTTCTTCAAAAGCTCCTGGCAGATTGTGAAGGGTGATGTTGTGGCTGCCATTCAGGAATTTTTCAGGACTAGCACTATGCATAAAGAGCTGAACTGTTCTCTTATTACTCTTATTCCCAAAAATACTGAGGCCAAGACTATTAAAGATTGGAGGCCTATCTCCTGTTGCAGCACTTTCTATAAAATTCTTTCCAAGATTTTGACTACCAGATTGAGAAGAGTGATAGGATTTATAGTGAATGACAATCAATCTGCATTCATACCTGGCAAAATTATCCATGACAATATTATGATTGCACAGGAATTGGTTAGAGGTTATGGAAGGAAGAACATTTCACTTAGATGTATGATCCAAATGGATATACAAAAGGCCTATGATACTGTGGAATAGATTGCATTAAAGAATATCATGTATGCCCTTGGATTTCCCCACAAGTTTGTTGAATGGATTATGGCTTGTGTCACTTCTGTGTCTTACAGGTTTTCTTTAAATGGTGAACCTAGTGCAACCCTTAAAGCCAAGAGAGGCCTAAGGCAGGGGGATCCTATATCTCCTTTGCTTTTTGTTCTGATTATGGAGTATCTCCATAGGGTGCTTCAGACTTTAAGAGATGTCCCTGATTTTAAATTCCATCCAAAGTGTGATAGACTTAAGATTCTGAATGTGTGCTTTGCTGATGACATCTTACTGTTTTCCAGGGAAGAGGTCACCTCCATTAGACTCATTATGCAAAAGGTGAAGGAGTTCTCTCACACCATAGGCCTTAATATGAGTGTTCCTAAGAGCAAGATCTATTTTGGTGGGGTGGATAATGACTGCCAGAACCTGTTGAAGCTTGAAACCGGTTTCCAGATTGGGCAAATGCCTTTTAAATATCTTGGGGTCCCCTGGGATAGTAAAAGGCTTACAATCAATAACTGTCAGCCTCTGATTGATAGGATGACCTGTAGAATCAATCATTGGAGTACTCGTACGTTGTCTTATGCTGGCAGATTCCTTTTAGTGAAGAGTGTTCTGTTTTCTATTGCTAACTATTGGCTTCAGATTTTTCCTCTTCCTAAAAAAGTCCTCCACCATATTGAGAGTTTATGTAGGAGTTTCTTATGGAATGGCAAAGATACCGTGAGTAGCAAGGCACCTATTTCTTGGGAACATGTTTGTGATCCTATAGTTGCAGGAGGTCTTAATCTCATTGATTTAGGAGTGTGGAATTGTGCTTCCTTGGGAAAAATGCTTTGGAATCTTAATGCCAAGAAGGATAGAATGTGGATCAGTTGGGTAAATCACTATTATATGAAGCGTGGAGCTGATGCTACAAGTTACTGCCCCAAGCAGAGTGATTCTTGGATCATTAAGGCCATGTTTAAACACAAGGACCTGTTTATGAATTCTAGAGCTTGGAGTGAGTTTGTTCAAACAGGTACATATCAAACTAGGCAATTATACCTAGAGATAAGAGGTGATCGTGGCCTGGTTCCTTGGAGAAATATAATCAGAGGAAACATGGCTAGTCCTAAGGCATTGTTTATCTTGTGGATGACATGCCAAAATAGACTTCACACCAAGGATAGATTGGCCAAATTTGGCACTGTGACATATGGCGTGTGTCTGTTTTGTGGCGAGATTGAAACATGTGAGCATTTGTTTTTTGCTTGTAGGGAGACAGGATCTTTCTGGGAGCAAGTCTTGAGTTGGAGTCATGTTACACACTCTCCTCAAGCTTGGAAAGATGAGTTACACTGGTTAACCGTGCATGCTAAAGGGAAGAATAATAGAGCTAAGCTCCTTCGCATCTGTGCGGCTGAAGCTATTTACCATGTTTGGGTTGTGCGAAATAACAGAGTTTTTAAATCTACTAAAATGGAGCATCTCAATCTGCAGTGGGTGTTGGACCAGATCAAGTATCGGGTGAAGATTGATAAAAAACTAGGAGCTTATGTTGACATCTTGTAGTGTCTTTTTGGATTTCTTGTAATCTTGGGCTTGGATCTGTTATGGATCAGCTTGTACTTAACGGTTTTTTGGAATCTATATATTCTTTATTGCTCCAAAAAAAAAGATTTTTGTAAAAAGCTATTTGAAATAGTTTTAAAATGGCTTAATACCCTTTTTGGTCCTTTAACTATACCTCTGGGTCCATTTTAGTCCGTTTTCTTTTAAAAGAACCAATTTGATCATTTATTTTTTCTAACCGTGTTATATTGGTCCTTTCCGTCTATTTCTCACTAACGGTGTTAATTTTTGCTTGCTTGGCATCCTAGTCATCATCTTCTTGCTTTCCTCTGGACCCATGAAAATCCAAAATTTCCAAACCTAACAAAAATTATTATAACTAAAAAAATCATTATCATCATTGTACTTGGTCGACCATGGATCTTTAAGTGAATAACATTGTGTAGAAACAAAATCATTATCAATTAAAAATTAGTTCCAGAATCTCTTCTTTCTATGTGTGAATCTGGAAAGAGAGAAATATCAGTGAGATGTGGATGATGGATTCACTTGAGAGAAAACGAATCTGGATATATCTTCATCATTCCGCTTCGACGACCATTCATCTTCCTCCGATGACGATGAGCTCGCAAACGACAACAAGATCTCAAGTGATTCATGAAACTCTCGTCTCTTATTCTCCTTTTTTGTTCCACCGGCAGGAATATTCCGATTTTAGCTTCACGGATGCATCCATGAGGGGTTTCAGTGCGTCAATTTTAAAGAAAGAGAAGATTGGGAAATTGAGAGATGTACTCTAGGGATTTGAAGGATGAATTGGGGAAGGATGAAATTGAATGTTGAATTGAAAATGGTGGAGTTTATGGTTTTAACCATAAATTTCTGTAAAAAAAATCTTGTAGAAATTATTCCCCTAAACATTTCATTTTTCTGGGTGGGGTTTCATTAGTTTCTTTCACATTGAAATTGAAGTTCTACTGTTAGAACATGGTGTTTGACATGATGAGTGTGTTTTAGCCTTAACCTATAAGAGCTTGTAGAGTTATTTGTGACAAGTTAAATGGAAAATCTTGTAGAAATTTGAGATACAGTAGCTATAATTCTTTGAATGTTTAGTTTTTGGTGTGAAAATGGGAAGACAAATAGACATGGAAATGGGGAAAATGGCAAACCGTACACTCTTAGAAAATTGTTGTTCATATTTACAAATTTTTCATTAATTTTCATTTTTCATATTTTCTGGAAAATTGAATGTTTATGGAAAATTGTATTAGTTTTTCATATTAAGGATTAATGTTTACTAATTTTTTTTTGTTTGGTTTCACTTTTTGTTTTGTATTTTTTATTTATTAAATTTATTTATTACATGGCACATACGTGGCTTCCACCTTGACAAAATCAGTGCCATTTGGCACATAGTGTTGACTTTGACTAACGTTTGTAACAGAAAGGATAAACGTGCCACGTTTTTTATAGATAAAGGATCAAATTGGTTCTTTTAAAAGAAAAAGGGACTAAAATGGACCCAGAGGTATAGTTAAAGGACCAAAAAAGTATTAAGCCTTTTAAAATTAAGTAATTTTTTAAAGTTTTAATATCAATTTTTTTTTTATAAAATGGTAAAATACATAAAATAGCATTTTAAAAATAACTATTCAAACCAAATTATTATTTGAAACTTTTATGAAAAGTTTTTTTAAATTTTTTTTACACAAAAATATGTTACACTATAAAAATCATTTTTTTAAAAAGACAAAACAAACGGGTCCTAATTCACAAAATTAAAAGAAGAGAAAATAATCAATATTTAAAGATATAATTGAAAAAAAAATACCATTAACGATTCATTGGTATTGTAAAATGACTTCTAGTATGATACCATTTTCTTTTTTCAAAGTGGCTTAAAAAAAGGGAAAATTTTTCATTAATAACCAGGACTTTTAGAAAAATTACTTCAATAACTAAAATTTCAAATTAATTACGCAACTAGCCAAATTTCAAAAATAAAAAAGTACAGGAGAGGATGCGCCATCTTTGGTGGCGTATACACTTAAATTTGCATGCTTGCGTCATGCCAAGTAGCGCATATAGTGTAGTGACACCATATGAGGTGGTGCATGCACTCACATGTATAGTGCATGCGCCATGGGAGGTGGCTCATGTGTTGTTTTGGATTTTTTATAAATACACGATCCATTTGCACCACTTTACCACACATCTTCTAAATTCATTCTTAAATATGTCTCCAAGCATTCTTCAAGTGTTTCCAATTTTCAAAAGGGATGCTCAAGTTATTTTTTCGGCGACAAAGCCTCCGATGAAAATCAGGCTTTGGAATACAGAGACGTTTGAGTATTTTTAAAGGAGTTTGATCTGTTGGTTAGAAGGATACATTCTTGATGGTGAACAGATTATAGAAGAATGATAGGTTGGTGAAGGTGTCCAACCAAAACGGAGAAACTCATTTCTGAAAACCTGTTAAAACCAACAATGATGTCATTTTTGATGATGCATGGTTCAGCTGATATTGTCTTGATAGTTATAATCTCGTAGATCTGTTGATGTGTGCAGTCGTTTTATTTGATTATCCAGTTACAATGCCTCATTTGTTTGTGTCCCAATCGATGTATTTGATCGACCCACGCACACAAGCGTCATCATCAAATGCCCAACATCAAACCCAACAACCTTCTTATCGATAAACATCCACCTCCCAACAACCATCCCAAGCCTATTACCAAGCCACCTTAAACCAACAACAAACACAACCTTCTTACCGACAAGCGTCCACCTCCCAACAACCACCACAAGCCTATTACCAAACCAGCTTCAACCAACAACAAACACAACCTTCTTACCGACAAACATCCACCCCAAGACTATTACCAAACCACCTTCAACCAACAACAAACACAACCTTCTTACCAATAAGGATCCACCATCCACCAACGAACCCAAAGACGTTACCAAACCTCAAACAACTAACCCCAAGACCAATACATGGTGAACACCCAATCACAATACCAAGAACCAATATCATACAACCAATAAGCCTATGACCCCATCACAAGAGACCTTAGCCCTGATATGGGCCCCATTGACGGATATGACCCATGCAACCCAACCTATTCGCAATCATCAACATATGGATTCCAAACACCACAAGTAATTTGCTCTTAACCACCCCAGATCAACACCCTAAAACTACCGACTAAACATGCATCCCGTACCACCACGAACACGACCAAACTATGAGGATATAGGCAACCTAATTTTTGTCAATGGTTCGAATATGGACTTTTTGGAGGAATTCCTGGACTCTGATCGCATTGAAATCCCAGGGCCATCTACCCAAGAACCCCAACAAGGTCGTTATCTTGTACGAAATAGGGTAGGCAAGCGTGAAGAACCAATGGTCGTTATCAAAGACCGGGCGGGGGGAATGTATAATTTTATTTGCTATATGTTATGATATTTTATATTAAACAATATTAGTTTTTAAAACTAATAAATTTTTTTAAAAAGTTGGTCTAACACTTATGAGCCACACTGTATGGCGCAAACACTATACTAGATGAGTACATGCGCCACCCCCATGGCACCACTATATCGCATACGCCACATAACATGACGCATACATGCATAGTTGAGTGTACGCGCCACCAGGTATAACGCATCCTCTTCAGGGCCATTTTTTTTTTAAATCTGGATAGTTGTGTAATTAATTTGGAAACTTGGTTATTGAGGTAATTTTGCTGAAAAACCTGGTCATTGATGAAAATATTTCAAAAACTGAGGGAGTATACCACAGGGACTCTAGAATACGTACCAAGAATTAAAGATCATCATATTAGTTTAATGATTTCCCGTGTTCTAGACTACTTGAGTACCAAGGATTAAAGATCATTAGATTTTTTAATGATTGCTCACGTTCTAGAATACTTGAGTACTAAGGATTAAAGATCATCAGATTGGTTATGGCAAAAAAAGATCATCAGATTGGTTATGGCAAAAAAAAGATCATCGCATTGGTTGCGTCAATTACCAGACCAACTATATTTATGGTAATAGCTTCAAATGCGAGTTATAATATACTCTTGGGTCAGGATTGGATTCATGGTGTTGGACAAATGCCCTCATCACTCCACCAGATGATTGCAATTTGGAGGGAGGATGGAATTGTAGAAAATATCAAAGCAGAGCAAAGGTACTTGATGGCAGAAATAAACCATGTGAAATCGAAGGAACTTTAATATAAATTTGGTGAATATAGCGCCTTGTTTACCTGTGGGATTTGCATATAGGCCTCTTGAGGAGGCATTTATTCCATGAAACTTCATCCCACCCATGGGTTTATATGGTAAAGAGAAATAATGGGAGATTAGGTAAGAAGATCCATCATTCAGCCAACAGGCTGGGGAAGTGAACTCAACGATGATGTTTGAATTCGACGTGTTACAGTGGATTTCGGCTTACGCAACCCAAAATAGATTAAAAGCGGCCTTAAAGGATGAAGTACGACATATGGCTATAAAAGCCAAGGAATTATAAATTTTTGACATGGCTCAAAGAATAAAGACTGAGCCAAAACCACCAGACAAGCTGTAGTTAGCAGACATGGAAAAAAGGGGTGTAGAAGGCCAGCGGCTAGACTGCATCTATGATGATGAGTCTTTGGGGTTCGAGAAAGATCCAGTCGCATCTGTAACGAATATGCAGCCCCAAGATCCCCTTTAGAAGATAAATTTAGGTGAAGGAACCGATAGGAGGCCAACATACATCGGTATGAACATCAATCCCAACCTAAAAGTCGAGGTAATTAATTTACTAAAAGAATATAAAGATTGTTTTTCTTGGGAATATAACGAAATGTCAAGTTTAAGTAGAGATTTGGTGGAAATAAAACTACCCAATAAAGCATGGGAAGAAGCCGATTAAATAGTTTCCAATATGGTTCAACCTAGAGATTATGTCGAAAATAAAGCAGGAAATCAAAAGGCTGTTGAAGAGCAAGTTCAAAAGAACGCTGTTATACCCCAAAATTTGCCCACATATTTTTCAGGAAAACTCCAATCTGGAAATTAAGGGTCTCATATAATCATGGATTTTTATTTCAACAAATATCCTGACATATGAAATACTTAGTTTTTAGAATTTTTCTTATACAGTAATTTGGCTTGCAGTTGAATTTATTCTTACGCAAACGCCAAATACTGTTTATTACTTCACACATGCTATTTATTTATTTACAGATAAATAGTACTGACATAATTGGTACAGAGTTAAATCTTTTTGCAGGCGCAAAATCAGGAAACTCAGACTGTACTGGTAACAGTAAACATTAGTTATTTATTATGTCTGTGTTTTTCTAACAAGTCATGTAAATAAACTTTCATTTTTTACATAAAACAAAAACAAAAAACAACAAAAAAGAAAATTAACTTTGACTGTTGATTTTTCACTCTAACTGCTACATCAATACCTGAACAGTCAGTTGACAGCCAAACTGCTGGCAGTACAATTCTCAGTGTTTTGTACCATCAATCAAATCAATCTTTCACAAATCAAAATTCCAAGATTTTTGTTCTAGAAGTCTTCTGAATATCACGCGATTAGCAGAGACTCAACACTGCACAAAAATCAGGTACGCTTAACTGTCTCCTACACAAACAGTCCCTAATCAGGGTTTTTCTTGTTTTTACAGGAGCAACAAGTTTTGAGACCTCAAATGGATTTCATACACATCCATATATCTCAAAGTACCATCATACAAATTTTCAAACTTCAATTCACTCAGACGCACCGTCAGCAGCTCAAACAGTCAACAGACGACCCGTTTGACCAAAAAAATCAACAGACAGTCAAAAATGAAATTTTTTGTCAAAGTCCATATTTTGTCAAAGGATTCATCATTTGATCATTGGATGATCATAATTCATCAAGGAAAGATCAAAAATCAACAAAACCCTAAGATTCAAAATTAGGGTTTTTGCCTGAAAAGTCAACTCAACTTTGACTGATCATAACTCTCTCATCCTTCATCCAAAAAATTCAAACCAAAGCTTGTTTTGAAGGAAATTCAATTATCTTTCAAATGCCATTGATCCCATGGTCATTGGATTCACCATTTGAAAAATATGATCAAAGACATTACAGGTCATTTTCAAAGTCAACAAAAAGACACTTTTTTCAAAAGGACACACAAGGAGCTTCAAAAATCATTTTGACATGAGACCAAAGACATTGGTTAGAGGACTCTTTGAGGTTTCTAAAAAGTGCAAGATCTCCTTCATATGACAAAAATTGAAGGATTTACACCTTGTTGAAGTTGGCTAAATTTTGGGAAAATACATGAAATCAACATTGTTCAAAATGGCATTTTTTCCAAATGGGGCCAAGTTTTCAGCATTCAAACATCACTTCCATGTTATAATGGGCCTCCCACGACCAAGGCTAAGCCCATACCTTTTTTTATCCATTTTTGCATGATTTTATCTTACTTTAAGATTAAAATTAAAAGGAAAATGCATGGATAAAGGTTAGCTTACAAATCAAGCATGACTCACCTCAAAGAATCTTCATCTTTCTGCAGAGAATTGAAGGACAAGGCAGGTGCATTGAAGGCAAGATGACTTGGTCAAGAATTCAAGCTTTTTTATATTAAAAAATGCAAAGTTTCAACAAAGGCAACTAAGGCACATCTTAGCTTCAATTCTAAGCACACATAGCTTATAAATAAGCTATCATAGTTCAGCAAACAAAGAGAGACGAGTTCAGAAGCATCCATAAGCATATAGCATACTTGTAACCACTTGTAATTTTCAAAGAAACTTGAAATTCGAATTTTAAGTTTCAGTCCATTTCAATATAAAATAAACATTCAAACATCATCTCTGAACTACACTGAAACAATTCCAATCATTTCCAAGTCATAAACTTCACTGAATCGAGCTATATAAAGCCACGGTTTGTTCAAACTAAAACCAACTTATATCTCATAACACACGCATATTTAACAAGATGTAGATGCATAATTGTGTTTGGTTTGAAGCTCTGGTCGTTTCTGGAGCTTCAATTGGATTTTAATGGATGTTTGTAGCATATACCATTTTAGGGTTTGCTTAGTTCAAAATTAGGGTTCTTCATTAGGGCCAAAATTAAAATAAATTAAGGGCAGGGTTACATTCAGTGGAACAAGACGAATCCAATGGTACCATCGCGCCTGATTTTTATGCTTGTTTGACCCTATTCGTTATTTTGCAGATTTAGGGTTCACTTACAATAGCGCTTTTTTACAAAAACGCTGTAAAAGGCCTTGTCTGAAGGTTGAAGACGATGAGGTGTCTCCCCCTCATTGGTCCAGAAGCGCGCGCGTGTTTTTTTAAACTTTCCACTAATCCAGTGCTTTGCAGGTGTACTGATCACCACGTGCCTCAATTTCTGGACCATCTGATCTCATTTAATGAATGATTCAACGCGCCAGATCACTCTTCCCCACCATGCGCCCTCACTGATTACCACACAGGATCAGTATCCTTTTATTTTCTATTTTATTTTCTATTTTATTTTAATTTCTTTGTTAAATTAATTTAAAATAGTTTTAAAAATCCAAAAAATACACAAAAAATATTTTTAGACTTCTAAAATAATATATTATTTTATGAAATAAAAATATTTTATTTTTCTTCAAAATTTCAATATTTTACATAATTAATTAGTATATATTTATATATTTGCTTTTTAATTATTCTAACCAATCAAAAAATCATAAAAAAAATTGTTCTTTGTGTTAAATATTGTTTATATATATTATAAACTAATTTTGTACATATTTTGAATAATTTTCTTTTTAAGTTTTAATTATTTGTATAATTATTTGCATAATTATGTTTTAATTAACTTAAATCAATTTCAAATCAAATTTCAAAAAATTCCAAAAAAATTAGTTTTGTTTTAAAATTAATTAACAAATATTTTGTACATATTTTAAACTTAATTTCTAGGTTTAAATCTATTTTCATCTTTTTTCTTCATTTTAATTTAATTAATCATGCATTAATTATAATTAAAACCAATCATAAAAATTCCAAAAACATGCCTTTTATGTTTCTTGCAATTTAAAATTCCTAGATAAATGTATAGGATGTCAAATTCATGTAAATAGGCTAGTTTACATTTCCTGCACAATCGATGTAATAGCGTAGATTTACTTTCCGCACTTTACATTTCCGCATTTTAATTTCCAGCACATATAAACTGCGTGTATGTCAAAGATAAAATTGAACCGTTAGATCACTAACTTCAAAGATAAAATATCTGAATACAAACACAATCACACTTGCACCTCTTAAGGTAAATCCCTTCTCATTCCTTTCAAAATCAAAGTCAAAATTCCACTGTTTCGAGTACAAAATCGAACCTTGCTTTTATATCCGGTGAAAGGATAGATTTTTAAAGGAAATAGGATAAAGACCTTACAACTCAGGGTAGACCTCCTAGTTTGCTTGCTCAAATCAAAACAAACAAAATTCTCATACACTGTTGATTTTTCAAAACTTTCAAAAAGACAATACTTTGTATACATCCAAACACGGGTTATTACAAAGTTAACGTTCTTTTCAAAACATCTTTCGAAAGATAAACAAGCATTTTGTATACATCCACACACGGATCATTACAAAATTCAATTTACAAAGGTATTTGAAACCACATATGAGCAATTTCAGAGCAATTGAAAAGTGATCGAAAAACAAGTGAGCTAAGCAAACTTAAGAGCCCATGGATAACCATGGATACAAAGGGTGCTAACACCTTCCCTTTGTATAACCTACCCCCTTACCCAGAATTTCTTAAAGGTCTTTTTTCTGTTTCTTTTATAAACCTTTCCTTAATTGGATAAAATAAAAGGTCGGTGGCGACTCTGTGAATTTTCAAAAAAATGCGAAAGCATTAAGCGACAAAAAAGAGTCAGTTCACGTATCTCTACAGATCAGAGGTATGGCCCGGTATTAAAAAAATCGGAGGTCCACAAACGCAAAGGTATGTTGAATGGTCTGCAAACATAGTTCTAGTATTAAAAAAGAATGGAACTTCGAAGGTTTGCATAGATTTTAGGAATCTAAATGCTGCAACCCCAAAAGATGAATATCCTATGACTATTGCCGAAATGTTGGTCGACTCGGCAGCAAGTTTCAAATATCTAAACATGCTTGATGGTTATTCTGGTTATAACCAAATTTTTATTGCATATGAGGATGTGCCAAAAATTTTATTTTGTTGCTCAAGAGCCTTAGACACCTATGAATGGGTAGTGATTCCATTTGGTTTGAAGAATGCTAGGGCAAATTACCAAAGGGTAATGAATTCCATATTTCATGGCTATATCAAAAACTTTATGCAAGTATACATTGACGATATAGTTATTAAGCCCGTGCCGGGACAAGGTCACCTTGGCCATCTTCCAAATTTGTTTGAAAGAATGAGAAAGTACGGATTGAAAATGAATCCTCTTAAGTGTGTTTTTTGTGTGCAGGATGAAGACTTTCTTGGTTTCATTGTTCATAAAAGGGCATCGAAATAAACCAAAATAAAACAAAAGCCATTATGGAAACGAAGTCCAATTCAACCAAGAAAGAATTTCTATATTTGTTAGGGAAGATAAATTTTCTAAGAAGATTTATATCAAACATTAATGGCAAGACTCAAGTATTCTCGCCTTTACTTCATTTTAAGAAGGAAGGTTTTCAATGGCAGCAAGAGCACCAAAGAGCTTTCGACCAAATAAAGGAGTACTTGATGCACCCTTTTGTGTTGGCTCCTCCTGTTAGAAATAAATGTATTATGTTGTACATATCTGCTTCAGACTTGACAATAGGAAGTATGTTAGTCCAAGAGGATAATAATGGTGTCGAAAGGCCCATTTATTACCTTAGTCGAGTCCTAAATGATGCGAAAACTAGGTATAACTTAGTCGAAAAGTTATGCCTTTAATTGTACTCCTCTTGTATGAAACTTAAGCATTATATAAAACCAATTGATGTTTACGTTTCTTCTCATTTTGATGTTATTAAGAATATGCTATCTAAATTGATTCTTCATAGTCGAATTGAGAAATGGACACTCGCCTTAACTGAGTATTCTCTAACATATACGCCTTTAAAGGCAATGAAAGGGCAAGTGGTAGCTGATTTCATTGTAGATCATGCAATGGTCAAAGTACCCCAGAATTATTTGGAGTTTGAACCTTAGAAGTGTTACTTCGATGATTCCAGCCATAAATATGGAACCGACATTAGAGTTTTGATTATGTCTCCCAATAAAATCTCAACCAAGTTTAAGTACAAAATAAATGGCTCTTTCTCAAACAATGAGGCTGAATATGAAGCTTTAATAGTTGGCCTCAAAATTCTGCTAGAATTGGGGGAAAGAAGAGACGAAATAAGAAGAGACTATGAATTAGTGTCAATCAAATAACTAAGGAGTACAGATGTGTCAAAGAGAATTTGATAATGTACTTTGTGATAAAGAAGAGAAAGTTCAAACTTCAGCATGTCAAAGAGACTCTAAATTTTTTGACATATCTCAAAACACAGCTAATTATGTTGGTATTCCTTCTACAAAAATGTTAGAAGGATCTTTTTGACATATATGTTCAAAGGAATATGTCGAAGTTCCTATACGGACAGTAGTATTGGGAACTTAATGATTTTTTAAAAGTGATTTAAAGAACTGAGGAAGTTGGAATATGAAACGAGGCTAGATAACTGTTTTTGGCCTTATCCGCGTTTGAAGGACGTGTGGAAGCAAGTTAAGAACGAAACACGTGCAAATTAAGACGTGTCAAATTTTGGAGAAAGGAACATTTGCGGCGGTTATTTAGATCTCATTATAAAATAGGAAATTTTAGTGTTTGAATTCATGTGTGAAAATTACTACATAAACTCAATACACTCAAAGTATCAGAGTGAAAGTGAGAAAAGAGTTAACTGAATGCAATCTATGTATTCAAACACCACATTTTATTGATATAAAGTCTTTTACATTAAGCCATTTTCTGTATTTTACTTCTTGTATAAGTCTTTACATTTTTCTGCATTTATATTTTTGTTTTTTTTACTTTATCTTAAAGATTTCGCCTACGTCGAAACGTATGTCTTTTTACACAAAAATAAGAGAAACACCGAAAATTTTATGTGCATATGTCATAGGATCACTTAATCAATCCTGCAAGTAACATTTTGAGAGACTAACACTTATTTGTCAAATTTCACACCAAGCACCAAGCTATTTGAGATCCCTCAACCACAAGAGAATTTTTTTTCTCTCTAGGCTCACCAACACCAAACATCAAACTTTCCATTTCCTTAGAATCTATTGCAAGATTCTTTTTCAAATACTCTCTTTATGTATTAGGCATCTCAATATCCATTTACACATTATAAACATCTTGAATGCCTCCACATCTTTCATACGTAAGCCTCCTCCTACACAATTGTGCGTGTTTTATCACTTCATTGTTTTTTTTTATAACCAATGACAAATGTTATGCAGGAGGATGTATATTGGAGCATGGATCATCTTCTTTCATCCCTTTCTCTCTTTACCAAAAACAAATGTAATAGAATTAATAAAATTAAAAAAATTGATAAAAAAGAGAGAGAAAATATTAGAGAGATAAAGATAAAAGTGTGAATAAGATAATAGATAGAAATAAAGTATATACATGTATGATACTTAAAGCATATATTAATGTTTCATTTGTTGTTCCTCACTTTAAATTTGAGGAACTGATGCATGAAACCGGACAAGACAAAGAGAATATTAGCCGCAAAGATTGACAATTGACATATGTGAACGTGATCATGCAGCCGAAAGTATTTATTAATAATAACTAATAATATTTGTGGGGTCATAGTTTACTCTATTATTAATAAATTCTTACGAAATGAATTTATTTAAGAAAGTTTGTTTAGACTTTTAAGTTTGACAATGTAACACACACAGGCGAGAAATACATTGATAAGAGCACACAACAAAGTTTTGGATGTAAAATATCTCTCTCTCAAAATATTGTGTCATTGATTGCGTTTTTTTTTATTTTTTACTTTCTAACTAGTGTTATTTGGTAAGGACCAAGAGTGGACCAAGATGTTGGATCAATAATAGGATGTTACACATGCTGGTTTAGAAGCTTTGGACACTAATAAAAATGATTTATATAATAAAATATTGAACAATTAATTTTAAATTTTGATTTTTTTATTTTATTTTTAATAATTAAAAAGTGATTATATAATATATGGACAAAGAATTTGATTACATTGATTGGTCATGGTAGAATTTGTATTTTTCAATTGTATGGGTTCGATTTTATTTGACATTATTTATACAATTCTTCATCATTTCTTCTTTCAAATATTTTGTTGATCGGAGTTTTTTCATCATCTTCATTAACAAACAATTAACAAACAATAATTATTTGGAAGATCATTCATCTAACAAAATTATTCTTTAAAACAAAACCATGAACTTGATTTCACTATTTCTTCAACAAATAAATCTCTTTGATGAACTTGATGACGATTCTTTTAGGATTCTTAAAGTGACTTCTTCAACATTTGAATTAACTTGTTGAACTTTTTAAGGACTTCTCCTTTCTTACATTTTTTCTGAAAATGACAATTACTTTTATCTTTTAATTTTAGGATTGAATCTGATTTATGATTAAAATTCTTAACTCTTAGATATTTGTTGGACACAAAAGTTCTAACCTATCTTAAAATATTTAATAATTTTAAGAGAATTTTTTAAAAAATATTAGAAGTTATTTTCAATTATTTTTATAAATTAAAAAAAATAGTTTTAACATCTAATTATTTGAATATATATTATTAAAAATTTTAATACGATCAAAATCACATAATTTTTAAAAAAATGATATATTTAAAAAATAATCTTTTATAAAAAATTATTTAAAATTCCATTAAATTAAAGTGATATTTTAAAATTTTAAAAACTTATACCAAAATACTAAAATATTAAAAAAGCTACACCTCATTTATTATAGGATCCTAAATTTCTAAAAGATAATTTTAAATAATTTATAGTTTTAAAACAAGCTTGAAATCTTTATAGCTAACTTCATTTGAGAAATAAAAAATTAAATTTGCAAAAAATTTCACATTGGAATTGAACCGTAATGTATTATATTTAATATATTTTAATAAAATTTACAAAGTTCATAAATTCAAATTTTGAGGTCCCCATTTTTGCGAGGCTCTGAACTGTGGATCTGCTTGCCCTGACGCAGAATCGACCCTGATGTTATAGTCTTAAAGAGTGAAATTGTTAAATTTTAATGTAAGTGATTAATCTCATGTTGATTGAGTTCAAATATGTGTGGTTAATTTTATATTAACTAAGAAAAGTATCAAATATATAAAAAAAGTAATTCATATATTAATGTCTTAAAATTTATGTGGAGATGTGATTTACGTTTCACTCTCTTTATCCTAAAACATTTTCTATGAAATTTCGCTAGACTTCTCAACCAGTGTTGTTGGTAAAAACTATTAGAGAAAATAAATAACAAAACAATATATCATAAATTTTAAAATAAAAGAAAGAAATTATTATTGTCAAAAGACAACTAAAGGATATCTCTACTCTATTTTCCTGCGGATTTACCTGCGGATTTGAGCTAAAATTCCGCAGGAAACACATTTCCTGCGGTTTTTCCTGCGGTTTTTGGTCCCCAGCTAAAACCTTCGTGGGTAATATTTTCGACAGGAAGTTCCGCAGGAAATTCCGCAGGTAAATCCGCAGGAAATTTCCGCAGGCAAATCCGCAGGAAATTCCGTAGGTAAATCCGCAGGTACATTCTATCTCAAAATTAATAATTTTTTATTTTATTAATTTTTTTTAACATTATAAATTATATATTAAAATAATCATAGTATATAAATATAATTATAATTTCAAATTTTTGAATTCAAATAAGATAAATTTAAATTGTTAAATCTGTTACGTAACAAGTAATTGTATAATCACATTACTAAAATTGATTCAAATAACCAAGATATTACTAATCATTAGTCAACTAAGTCAAAATGAAAAAAAAGTACAAATCAAAATTCAAAGGTTGAGTAACGTCATGTTGAGTAGATATATTCTTCTTCTTGGACATTTTTGGCGGCATAGTTTGTAAGAATTCAAAGGAATGCAAAACCTGAACAATAAGAGTGCAACAAATCTTAGTAGGGGACCCAAACAAAATATGCAAAATCTTATCTATCCAATAAGTAAACAAGTCATAGTTTCAATTTATCAAGTGTGGTCCATGAGAAAACATGGTAGAACTAATAGGATTTAACTAGGTAGAAAGGATACTAAGAGAATTTGCCATGATCAAGCCAATTGACCCATATAGCTTTATTAGTAGGACATTCAGAACTACAAAAATCAAAGAGAATACAAGTAGTGAATCGTTTGATTGCTTGAGTTGGCTCTAAGTTGCAACTGCATGCATAAAGGCTTCAGATGTTCCTGAAACGAGGAGAGAAACATAAACATCATAAACAGATGAAGAAAAAGATATGCCATTGTTACACTCCTGTAAGTGAATAAACAAGTAAGTTAATTTATAAATACTGAATAAAAGTCTTGGAACAAGTCTAATTTTTATTTTGACTCAGTCAACAAGTATAATTAAGAAAAAATATCTTCTCTAATATATTCATATCAATACATAATGTCAATTTCATTAAGCCAGCAAAAACAGGCTTTGCCGGCAATTTAAGAAGAGAGAAATCTTCAACCTTAACACATAATTAAAATGTATATGTAACACTGAAATAACCACTAATAATCCAACTAAAGAAACAAACACTCTATAACATAGCTAATGTTAACCTCAAAAACACATAAAAACAATATAAGATAAGCAGGTGCATATTCAAGTTTGCTATATAGTAGAATATCAGGAACAAGTCCACATTCATTGCCCTGCAAGATTAAAGATAAAAGTTGGAAGAATCTGAGGAGATTGAGAGGGGAAAGGGATATTACAACCTAGAATTACAATTACAATTACAATTACAATTACAACAAATCAAACACTGTTAATATCATATTCCACAATCTTAGCTAAATCACATACTCTCAAACAAATTCATATTTCAAATTTTCACATAAATATAGCAAATCTCATTCAAAATGAAACTGAATGAGTATCAATTTTGCATAAAAACTTTTCCTTTAGTTATGTCGCATACGGTTAAAACTTTCCTAGTTATGTCGCGTACTGTTAAAACTTTTCCTTTATTTTTTCGTCTACAAGATTCACACACTCACACAAATCAGTTTCAAAGAAAGCAAGTGCTATAAGAAGAATGAATACCATTTGGAACGAGCGGTCATTTTTAGGGGAGAAGAATGTCATTGTAAAGTGGAAAACTATTTAGAGAGACGATCGGCAGTGGCGGCAGCAAAAAAAGCAGTTGCAGTGTTGAAAGCTTCGTCCAATTCAGTACTCTCCGCAACTTCCCAATTGTCGTCATAGTTATCATCACCACTGTATATGAAACCTAGATGCTCCACAAAACACGTCAATGTGATAATTAACTCTTTTGGGCATAAAACATACTTCATATTTCAAAAGCAGAACATGAATACCTTTGGCATCATTGAAGGATCAAGATGTTGAATAAAGGTGCACTGTGCATATAGAAGACACACCAGGCCAGGATTCTTCTGTTGGCACGCCAAGCAAACTTGATATATAAAATGTCCAATCCATTATTTCATATAAGTGCAGAGAAATTACACATATAATAGTGATTGTGTTTTGGTGAAATTACCAAAATATCTAAGCCAATATCTCAGGTTCGTCTTTACCAACGAACAAAGGTTTGAGCTTAATCATATCCGCAAATATGCAGCCCATCGACCAGATATTAAATGCAGTTGAGTAATGGGTAGAACGCATCAAAAGTTCAGGTGCTTTATAACAACGATTGCCCATCTGAAAATTACAAAAAGATTAATTTCAATAAAGTAGACTATATAACTCATATTTAGTTTTAAGATAGAAAATAAAGAGAGTAAAGTATTATACTACCAAGCCAGACTAAGCCACAAACGTTGCAGGAACAGGCATCATCGAGAACTTCAGCAAAATTGACGTGCAGACTTTTCTTGATTCCTATATCCCTTTGTGGATGATCAAACCGACCTTGCTTTACTACGAAACTGATGCATTATGTAGAAATCTTTAGAAACCTGAAGTCAGCTCGTCAATAATGGTTTTGAATCTGCAATCCATCAAATATATCTTTGAAAGTACGCTGCCCAATTTTGTCTAGAAGAAATTCCATGACATAATGTTATTGAATCACGCCGGAAGAAATTCCATGACTAATATTCTCTTCGATTTGTCATTTACAAGTAGTCCCTTTTTCATAACTAACAGGACCCAAAAACTTACCATCTACCCGCGAAGTTGCCTTGTCCTCAAGGCAGAAAGGATAAACTAATAAAAACCAGCCGTCCTCATCTTCCTTTGTTGCTTCCATGGCACGCTTGGACCTTTACATGATGGCCCATTTGGTAATAGGTTCATTTGTCGACTGCTAGCCCTCTCAAATACTTGTTTTGTAGTCAAAGGATAGGGAGTTTTCAGCATGGCATCAGTATCGTATTAATCTGATCACCCATGCAAATCACTTGAAAGTAACACATCGTGGCTGAAGCTAATGGTTCTATTCGTCCAGTCTGTCCTGGTTTCCCCCAAAGTCTCCAACTACTCCCCATTCTGAAGATAAGGTTGAAGTCACCCTATTCCAGAACACAAGCATCCACGAACAGATTTGTTCGGCAACTTGGATCACCAAATGATTACATTTCCCTGGAGAAAGACATTGTCATTCCCTACCTAACTTCAAACTCCTAGATTTTAGTGATGGGTAATCCTTAAGAGGCCACTAGTTTGGCAGTAGTTATGCCTAGGTGCAGCTCTCAACTATCAGCTTAACTACAAACGAGGTGTGGGATTAGGTATCCTTATAGGTATCCCTCTACCTGTATACTCAATATCGACCTAATAAACTCATTGTGGCATTTCAACAAACAGTTTGTTTACAAAAATCACCCAAGTTTATAATCAATGTAAGAATCAGTAAAAACCCTACCTATTGAATTAACTCACCAACCAACCGAGCTCTATAATAGATATAGAAATAAAAAACGTCAAACCGAGTTGAAAAAGCTAGAGTTACGAGATTCGATCGAGGTTGTGGTTGCGAGAGTTGAAAAAACGACGTTGTAGAAGCGCTTGACGGTGATGATACACGAAGATGCAGGAGCATTCGACGGAGAAGACTCGCGATGGTGGATAGACAAAGATCAGTGCAACCTTTTGTGGATGGAGACCAGGCGATTCACCACAGTAAGAAGAGAGAAACAAAATTTCAGATTGAAACAGAATTAGGATTAGGTTTTTCTTTCTCTATTCTCTATGTTAATAATTAATATATTTTAGAAATAAAATACAAATTAAAATATCTAAAAATATGTTAGTTTGGTGATTATGACACAAATCAGTGAATTGTCTCTAATGATCATCATCTAGTTCGTTCATCTTCCTTTTTTGCTAATTCATGGCCCCATCGGTAGTAATTCCATGGAACTGCCTCGGTTCGCCTCTCATCTCATCTCCTTTGAAGCCCACCGCCTCCAATCCACCGCCCCCTTTGAAAAAGTCTTTTGCTCAAGCGGTGACCAACATCTGTGATATCCCGACCAGCCAGCTCCCTCAATCTATTGTTAAAGGCGATAGAATCTCCATAACAATCCCTGAGGAGGAATATTTAGCAGGTTTGGCTTCTTGTAAACATAACCTACATGGTAGAATTTTATGGCCGAAAGGTTCGGTGCCCTTGAAAGTGGATGTGCTGAAACAAAAATTGTCAACAATCTGGAACTCGTTGGATAAATGGGGTCTCATCTCTTTGGGGAAAGGCTTCTACGAATTCTCTTTCTCTAATATTGAAGACCTTCAAAGAGTTCGATCTAACAGCTCTTGGAATCTAAACCCAGGACTTTTAAAATTATTTGCTTGGTCCAAAGACTTCAATCCTAATGAACAACATCAAACTTCTGCTCAGGTGTGGATTAGAATTTCAGGTTTATCACAGGAATACTGGAGGCCAAAAATCCTATATGCCATTGCCAGCGCTATTGGAAGCCCTATTTGTATGGACGATACCACCACCAAGTCTATGTTTGACCGATCCTTCGGGCACTTTGCTAGAATTTTGGTTGACTTGGATTTAACTGGAAATATTAGGAATAGCATCCTAGTGGAGAGGAAAAGTTTTGCTTTCTTTGTAAATGTGGAATATGAACACATCCCTGACTTCTGTGATCATTGCAAGTTCATTGGTCATAATGTAGGAAACTGCAGGAAACTGAATAAGCAATCTATCCCAGAGCCAGGATACAGCAATGCCCAAAGTAGGAAAATATATGTGGAAAAGCACAACGAAGTAAGCTCTAAAGGTCCAGGGGAAAAGGAAAAGGTCCCTCTTGATGTGGAAGGTTCATCTACAGTCAAAATTGTCAATCCTAGTGTAGAATTGATTAATGATGAAGGTGATAATCATAATGATTCCATTGCTCAGCTGAACCATGAGATGGTGTCAAGGAATTTAGAAGAGGAACCTGGAAAAACGATAGAGAATCCTGATCAACAAGACAATTCTCTTGTAATGGCAGTAATAGTTGCCCCAGAACAGAATCAGAGTACTCTCAAGGTAGTGGAACACAGTAGCTCTAGTGAGTCTGAATTTGTGGATGCTACACAAATATATACTGCCCCAGAAGAAGAGGTGGGTGTTAGTCTCAATAGGAATGTTCAGCATGATATGGATTTCCTCAAGCAGTCATGGAATAATATGGCAGAGAAGCTTGATAATCCTGAAGAGATTGATAAGGATTTTCAAGTGGTTACTTCTAAGCAAGCCAAGAAGAAAAGCAGGTCAGTTATTAAACCTAAAAAGGGAGGTCAGAGCTCTAAAGCCAAGGCTGTTTCTTTTAACATTTCTCAATGAAGTGTTTATACTGGAATGTTAGAGGCTTTGCTAATCAGCCCACTAGATTAGCTTTTAAAAACCTCATTAATAAGCATAAGCCAGATTTGTGTTTTATAGCAGAACCCTGGATGTCTTTTGATAAATTATCTCCAAGGTTTTTTTCTAGATTGAACCTCAAAATGTTTGCTTCAAACTCTAGACAACCTCTTTCTCCCAATCTGTGGTGTCTCTGTGCTCCTCACTTAAATCCTCAGGTTCTACTGGCTGATGATCAGCATGTGTCATTTTTTCTTAATGATGGTGCTCACTGCTTTGGTCTGGCTGCAATTTATGCATCTACTAATTATGTTAGAAGAAGGGCACTATGGGATACTCTCAGCTCTCTAAAGTCTTTAAAAGATATTCCTTGGAGCTTTTTAGGTGATTTCAACACTATTTTGGGGGCCCATGAACACAGGGGCAAATCTGATCCTTTTAGAACACCAATACTCGACTTCCAAGAGTGGACGGATAATAATAATCTAATTCATCTCCCATCTAGAGGTGCTGAATTTACTTGGAGCAATGGTAGGAAAGGTAATAAGTTCATTGAAAGAAGACTTGATAGAGTTATTTGTGATCAAAGCTGGATTCAGCTCTGCAGTAACACAGACTGCTCCACTCTTACAAGGCACAGATCGGACCATTACCCGATTCTTTTCTCCTTTTCTTATAATTCAATCAAGGTAACCTCCTCCTTTAAATTCCATAAAATGTGGGCTGAACATCCGGAGTGTATCAAGGTGATCAAAGACTGTTGGAATACCAAATTCTTTGGATGCCCAATGTATATTTTATCCCAAAAACTCAAACTGCTCAAAAACACTCTCAAAGTTTGGAACAAAGAAGTTTTTGGAAATGTTCATGAAATGTTATCTCAAGCCACTTCCAAATTGGATGAGATTCAGTCCCAAATTCAAACTGTAGGACATAATGAGGACCTTCTAGTATTAGAGCAAAAAGCACAATTGGATTTAGGAATGGCTCTAAGGATTGAAGAGTTATTTTGGCAAGAAAAGTCTAAAGTCAAATGGCATAATGAAGGAGACAGAAATACAGCATACTTTCACAGGATCACCAAAATCAGGAATTGTACTAAAACAATCTCTGTTATTCAGCATGATGAGATGTCTTTTCACAACACAGACGACATATCCAATCTCTTCACTACTCATTTTGAAAAGCTCTTCAGCTCAAGCAATGATTGTATTGATAATGGTCTTGTGGATGAGGTAATTCCAAAACTAATTACTGATCAAACCAACTCTCTTCTTACAGTTCTTCCTAGCCCTGAGGAGATTAAGTCCGCTGTCTTTTCTTTGAGCAAAGATAGCTCTCCGGGGCCTGACGGTTTTGGAGGTTTTTTCTTTCAAAATTACTGGGATGTCATAAAACTCGATGTAATTAATGCTATTTCGGAATTCTTTTCTACGGGCTTGATACTCCCTAATTGGAACGCCAATACAATTGTCCTTATCCCTAAATCCTCTACTGCCAATACTGTGGATCAATATAGGCCTATAGCTATAGCTAACTTCAAATTCAAGATTTTATCTAAAATTTTGGCAGACAGGCTCGCTGCTATCATGCCAATCATAATTTCTCCCGAACAACGAGGATTTATAAAAGGTAGATCCATATCTGATTGTATTTGTTTGACATCAGAGGCCATCAACTTGCTCCACAATAAATCCTTTGGAGGAAACATTGCTGCCAAGATCGATATTAAAAAGGCTTTTGACACTCTCGACTGGGGTTTCCTACTTAAGGTGTTGAGTAAGTTCGGTTTCTCAGACAGCTTTTGTTCTTGGATTAAAGCAATCCTTTATTCTGCAAAACTCTCTATTTCTATAAATGGAGTTCAAGCCGGTTATTTTGATTGTAAAAGAGGCGTGAGGCAAGGAGACCCCCTGTCCCCGCTACTGTTTTGCATCGCCGAAGATGTCTTGAGTCGGGCCATTACAAATCTCGTGGAACAAGGCAGTCTGGATTTGATCAAAGGCCCTAAAGGCTCTTATGTGCCCTCTCATGTACTTTATGCAGACGACATCATGCTATTCTGCAAAGCCAAATCCTCTAACATTGAAGCTCTTAAAAATCTTTTTCTCAGGTATGCGCAATGCTCCGGTCAGCATGTTAATTCCCAGAAATCAGTTTTATATGCTGGATCTATTTCTTCACAAAGGTTTGCTGCTCTTGCTCAAACTGTAGGATTCCAAAAAGGACATCTTCCTTTCACTTATCTTGGGGTCCCTATTTTTAAGGGTAGACCAAAGGCTCAGTATTTCCAACCTATGGTGGATAAAATCAAAGCCAAACTATCTAATTGGAAAGCCTCTCTCCTAAGTATAGCTGGTCGAGTTCAAATTATTAAAAGTGTCATTCACAGTATGCTCATCTATAGTCTCCTCATATACTTACTGCCTATCGGTCTCATCAAAGAGCTAGAAAAATGTTTGCGAAATTTTGTGTGGAGTGGCGATATAAGTAAGAGAAAATTGATAACTGTTGCTTGGCATAAAGTCTGTACGCCTATCGTTGAAGGTGGTTTAGGCATTAGATCTCTCTCCAAAATCAATGATGCTGCAAGTCTCAAAATGTGTATGGATTTATTTAATTCTTCCAATCAATGGGCTCAACTGCTCCGACGACGAGTTCTAAGAAACAATTCACATATTAAACATCACATCTCCTCTTCCATTTGGTGCGGAATCAAAGGTAACTTCCAGGCTTTGCTTGACAATACAACTTGGATTATGGGAAATGGTTCTAAAATTAACTTTTGGACTGATGCTTGGTGTGGCCCCCCACTGGCAGAACAGCTTCATATCCCAGCAAATTTGCAGAATGGGCTTCAATCCAAGGTTGAAGATTTTGTGCTAGATTTTCAGTGGAATCTCCCCCCAGGTATTACCGCTCTGTTTCCAACTATTGTAGATATTATTAATCAGATCCATATTCCTCTGTGTCCTAGAGATGACGAGCGCAGATGGATTCATTCGATGGATGGTAATTTAAGTCTTAAAGATGCCTATAAGTTTAAGTCCCCTCCTGGTAATATTCTTGGTTGGGCAAAGCTAATATGGAATTCTTACATTCCTCCGTCTAAATCCCTGTTTGTTTGGAAGCTTATCCTTTCCAAAGTCCCTACCGACGATATTCTCGTTAAGAGAGGTTTGCACCTGTTTCCCTCGCGTTGTGACCTCTGTGGTACTCACGAAGAAACTTTAGACCATTTATTTTGGAACTGTCCCTTTGCTCAGAATTTATGGCAGTGGCTTGCTAGTACCACGAACCTCGCATATCAGCTCAATATTTTGGAAATTTGGGAAGTTTGCTCTCATATTTCGTCGAAACAAGCTAGGACAGTTATCCTCTCTGCCATCATTAATACTCTCAACATAATCTGGTTCTCTAGAAATCAGAAAAAGTTCAACAACAAGAACACGCATTGGAAGTCCGCAATGAATATGATTATCTCAAGTGTCTCGCTAACTGGTAATTCGCTAAAGGTAAACTCGGCTTGTAACATCAAGGATTTCCGTATTCTGAAAGCTTTCAAAGTTATTATCAGACCTCCTTTGGCTGTTCGTCCTGTGGAGATAATTTGGAAGCCTCCTCTTCTTTCTTGGGTCAAATGCAACACCGACGGAGTATCACTGGGTGTCCCTGGACAGGCAGCTTGTGGCGGGATATTTAGGGATAATTCTGCTAAAGTTCTAGGATGCTATGCAGAATTTCTTGGAGAAAGTTACGCCCTTAACGCAGAGTTTATTGGAGTTATGAGAGCAATCGAAATAGCTTCGGACAGAGATTGGAAGCACCTTTGGGTTGAAACAGATTCCAAATTAGTTTCTCTTGCGATTAACAACCCTCATTTTGTTCCGTGGTCACTCAAAAACAGGTGGATCAACTGTATGAACCTATCTCAAAACATGTTATTTATTCTTTCCCATATATTTAGAGAAGGGAACCAATGTGCAGACACTTTAGCTTCATTAGGCCTTACCACTCAAGGTTTTGTCTGGTGGAATGAAGCTCCTGTGTCTGTGTATGATGATTTGGTTCGCAATAGACTAGGTCTCCCTTCGTTTCGATTTTGTTGAGCTAGGAGGGTTTTGGTTTTGGTCCCCCCTCCTCTGTACTCGTTTTTTTTTATATACTATTTTTTGATTAAAAAAAAAAAAAAAAAAAAAAAAAAAGTGAATTGTCTCTAAATTCAATTTATGTCAAGTAATTTTATCACATATTTTATAATTTTATTATTAAATTATAAATATTTAAGCTACTATAAAGAGTAAAACTAATTTATAATTTTAAAATCCTATATAAAATTTGATATTTTAACAAGAGTTCCAATATAATTTCATATAACACATCATTATTATTATTAGAGTAGGATTTCTAAAATTAAAACTTTATAGTAATTAACAATTGAACAAATATAATTTTCAATAACACAAAATGTATATTTGATAAATAAGATTAAATTTGAAATTTAAAAATAATTTTAAAACATATTAAAAGAAAAAATGATATTAAAAGAGAAATTAATAAATTGTATATAATATTTGTTTCAGTAAAATATTTTCTAATAGTTTATAATTTGGTCCAATATAAGATAGATAGTAAGTTGGATTCCCTCTAAAAAATTTATTAGATTTTGGTTTTCAATTTTTCTATACATTTTTTAATGTTATTTTTCAAAATAATCATAACATTTATTAAAATATGAATTGAAGAATTACATTAAAATTAAAAAAAATAGCTTTATTAAATTTTAAAAAAAATTAAGAGTTTACTATTATGTTTAGAAAACATTTAATTACTATTATTTTGGGAAAAAACATTTTATTTTAAAAGACATATATTTTACAATATTTCTTATTCAAAAACATAATAAAACCTAATTCAAAAGAAAATCCGCAGGTAATTCCGCAGAAAAATTTCCTGCGGAATTACCTGCGGATTAAGTAATGTAATTGGTTTTTAGTCATAATAGAGAGTATATGACAAAAAGATTTCATATACAATATTTTAGTATTACCAAATGAGGCATCTTATAACAAATAACTAATGCCCAAATATATAGTCCTCTCTCTTTCTTTATACTCCCTCCGTCTCATAATAAGTGTCCCATTTGAGTAATGCGCGGTTTTTAAGAAAATGATTGGATGTATTGGTTTTAGTAAAAAAATTAATGTCATTTACTAGAATACCCCTATTAATAGTAGTTGAATAATGTGAAAGTTAATAAATAGGGGTATAATAGTGGAAAAATAATAATGATTGAAGCATTGAAATTGTAAATGGACAATTAATTTGAAACAAGGAAAAACTGCAAATGGGACACTTATTATGAGACGGAGGGAGTAGTACTAAGCAGTGAGAAATTCTTTTAACATATCTTATTTCACCCAACACAACCACCTCCTCTTTGATTGAAAATTATACATTAGATTCTATTATTGACATGGATAATTTTAGTTCATAAAAACTAGATACTCCATGATTAAAGTATTTCATTTGAAGCTAAGTTACTCTAAGAACTTCATATTTTCTTCAATGAAAGTCATAATTCAAAATAAATACATTACTATATTATAAATAAAGTTCTTCAATTGAAGTTAAAACACTCCAAAAAAAATTACATTGTCCTCATCAACAATATTCGTCAACATTAATATTTGTTCAAAAGAATAGGGGTGTTCGCGGTGCGGTTTGGTTCAGTTTTGAGCATAAAAGTCATCCTAACCGCGAGATAAAAATGCATGCGGTTCGGTTTAGTTCGGTTGATTTTTAAAAAGTCATCCAAACCAAACCAATGCGGTTAGGATCGGTTCGGTGGACTCCGGTTTACACTATAAAATAAAAATGTACTGAAATAAAAGAAAAAAGGAAAGTAATTCAATGTCAATATAATATATGATATTATACCATACAAAAGAAATTATATTACAAGAACAATAGAGAACTAAAAACACATTATAAATGAAATACATATATAAGACAGTAGAGAATTATATATATATATATATATATATATATATGTAGCTCAATAAAATACAAAAACTAAGTGGATTATGCCAAAACTTAAGTTAATAAATTAATTATTAAAATTCAAAACGTGAGGTGTGGCTGTGTGCAATTGGATCTGGAAAGATAATAAATTAATTATTAAAATTCAAAACTTAAGTTAAATATGCGGTTCGGTTCGGTTCGGTTTTGTGAAATAAAAACCGCAAACCAAACTGAACCGCGCGGTTCAGTTCAAAAATCATCCAAACCAAACGCGGTTTTTTGCAATTTCGGTTTAGATTGGTTCGATTTGCGATTTTGCTTTTGGATTGGTTCGGATACGATCACCCCTACAAAAGAACTATCTTATTCTCCATAAAGAGTATGCTTTACTTAGAATTTTCACACTTTAAAGATAAAGTCACCTTTCACATTGATAAGAAATTCTTTAACCACCGAAATAATTTCATAACAGATCCTTTGATTACACTTATACCCATTAAGTGAATTGTGTACAAAATAAATTCTTAATAAAAAGAGGTGGAGTCATATCTTAAGCATTAGTCTTTCTAGCCAAAAATATTTTCAAAACTCTTGATTTTGTCATTATATAAAATACTCTTGATTTTGTAATTATATATAAAAGATTATAGAGTAATATTGTTGATAATAGCTATTGACATATACAAAAGACTTAATACTGATGAGAATCAAGTGTGAGGAAGAAGTCCCACATTGGTTAGAAAAAGGAAGAATTAACACTTTATAAGTGAGAGAACCCACACACCTATCACCTTAAGGTTTTAGGTGGATAAATGGTGTGTCTCTCACAAAGTATGTCCCAAGTAAAATGCTCCATCGTTGACCCCCTCGAGTTGCCTCCAACAGTGGTATCAGAGCCTTTGGTTCGAGATAGGGGCCAACTCACTTGTATCGAAACACTTCCCGCAGGTGGTGCGTAGGTGTTAAGTTGAAGCGTGTCAACGGTGATACAAGTGTATGTGGAAGAGAGAGCTTTCACATGAGAGGGAGCATTGTGTATAGACTCACACTTGATGTACTATTATCCACACTCACACTTGCATTATTCTCAACACCTCAACACTTTTCCTCAAGTGTGAGTCTACAATGCTCCCCCTCCATGTGGAAACTCCTCTTCCAAATACACTTGTACCGTCGATGGACACACGGGACACTCTACGCACATGCGGAACGCATACCAACGACCATGTGGAGATACTTTCGATACAAGTAAGCCAGTCTCTTTCTCGAACCAGACTCTGATACCATTTGTTAGCGCAACAATCAGGGGAGGGTCGAGTTCGGGAGCATTGTTAATTTCGGAACATTCCATTTGAGCAACACACCTTTGTGGGAGACACACCACTTCTCCACCTAAAACCTTAAGGTTATAGGTGAGTGGGTTCTCCCACTTATATTTGCTCAAGTCACCACATGCATTTGCAATGTGGGATTATTATCTACACTCACACTTGCATTATTCTCAACACCCCCCCTCAAGTGTGAGTCTACAATGCTCCCCCTCAATGTGGAAACTCCTCTTCCACATACACTTGTACCGCCGATGGACACACGAGACACTTATACGCACATGCAAAACACTCCAACAGTGGTATCATAAGCCTTTGGTTCGAGATACGGACCGACTCACTTGTATCGAAACACTTCCCGCAGGTGGTGGGTAGGTATTCCGTTGAAGCGTGTCAACGGTAATACAAGTGTATGTGGAAGAGAGAGCTTCCACATGAGGGGGAGCATTGTGTATAGACTCACACTTGAGGGGAGTGTTGAGAATCAAGTGTGAGGAAGAAATTCCACATTGGTTAGAAAAAGGAAGAATTAACACTTTATAAGTGAGAGAACCCACACACCTATAACCTTAAAGTTTTAGGTGGATAAATGGTATGTCTCTCACAAAGTGTGTCCCAAATAAAGTGCTATCTCGTTGACCCCCTCGAGTTGCCTCCAACAAATACTAACTTCTATTTAGAAATATATAGAGTAAATCGTAAATTAATAACAAATCATAATAAATAATAAATAATATCAAATTTGATAGTAAGAAATAATCTTATATTATTCTAACAATAACACATTTGTTTTTTTGAATAACACATTTGTTTTTTTTATGTGGAAGATTCGATAACACTACAGCTCTCTAACACAAGAGCGCAACGCTCTAATCCAAAAATATAATAAAAAATTAACAATTCGATATAAATATAAAGTGTTTATGAATAGTGTATCTTGTAACAAATAATTAAAATTCATATTTATAGCATTGATCTCTTTTTATTTAGAATAGAAAATAATTTCAGACTTTCATTTCAATCAACATCAATAATATATATAAACAACGAATAAAGGCGATCTAAAATACAATATGATAACCTAATATTCACATATCAACCACCAAATTCAACTTGTGGCTAAAGATCAAACAACTTATATTTAATTTTGAATTTTATTTAAAAATTAATTTGTAATACTTATAATATGAGTCGATCAATCTTTATTCATCAACTACAATATTTAAAAATCGAAAGAATTCATAGCCCTTATATTGATATTATGACCCTTTGGTATTCCTTTCATCAAGATCATTTCTCATATCTAAAGGGCGATGATCTCCGACCCTAGACATAACATCATCCTTAGAAGTAGAAGATGGCGTCATTGTTGAGAAGAATGGCGGCAAATTATAATAACGAAATCGTTCATTAGTATTATTGTGATGATTACTATTATTATTACTATTATTATAAAGACATATAGTAGCACGTCGAAGATCTTCATCGTCCTTACTGCAAAGCACTTGCGCATATTGCATTAGGTTTGGAAACATCTCTTTTTCCGTTGTTGATAACGGAAAAAGAGATTTTGGTGGAGTACTCTTCGATGATGAAGATGAAGATGAAGATGAAGATAGAGATGAATCTCTTTTTCCGTTATTGTTATTACGCGTTGGCGATGGATCTGGATGCGGGGAATTAGAAATGAGTTGAGGGAAATTAAGCTTGGCTTTGTTTCCTTTGAACTTCAATGCAGCTTCATCATAAGCAGTAGCTGCAGCTTCAGCTGTTTCAAATGTGCCAAGCCATACTCTTGCTCCTTTTTTAGGATCTCTTATTTCAGCTGCCCATTTTCCCCATGGTCTCAGCCTAACTCCTCTATAATGTTTTTTCTTTTCATTACCTTCAAATCATTTTATATAATTGGTTAGCAAAATTTTGTCCACTTATATCTAAATTTCACTATAAATGGAAATTAAAATATCCAATTAATAAAATATATATGCACAATGAAACATTTAACATCTTACCTATAATAAAAATGGTCAAATACTTATGCGAAAAAGAAGAAAAAGGTAGGACGCATAAAAGCTTGAGATTACATATAATAAACATTAATTATAAATAATATTGAGAACATATAATGAAAATCATGTTATTTCAATTTGGATTTTTTAATAATAATAATAATAATAATAATAATAATAATAATAATAATAATAATAATAATAATAATAATAATAATAATAATAATAATAATAATAATAATAATAATAATGTATATACAACAAATGGAGATTTTTGTGAAGAAAAAACAAAAGAGAAATTTTTAAATGCTTTTTTTTCTTCTCATTTTTTAGAGAGATGAAATATCCTTATAAAAACATTAGAAAGAGATGAAAATATCTTAATCAATATGAAGAAATACTAAGCAAACCTTGATCAAGACATCTCCTAATTATGCATAAACTATATATAATTTTTAAAATATGAATAAATATAAAATTATAAGATCATGATCAATTCAAGATAATTAGGAAGTGGAAGAGAATGAAGTGTTAGTTACCTTGATTTGTAGGTTGAGATGGATCTTGTTTCTCCATATACAAAGATGATGTTGAAGCTTCTTCCTTTTCATCCACCTTGATAAGTTTATATATATACTGTTTTTTTGTTGATGAGCTTTGAATTCCTTAATAAAAGCAGATCTAAGATTACTGAAAACAGAAGATTAGTGATTTAAAGATGAATGAATGAAAATAAAACAACAAAATCAAAAGAGTCAAAAGAGAGGATTCTGTTTTGCTTCTTTAAAATAAGAAAGAGAATGATAATTAAAAAAAGAGAGAGGATAATAATGAAATTAAGAAATGAAGTAGATAATATTAATGAGAACTTTAGAGGAGTCTACAACATTCTTAAGAGCAACACATCACATCTTTATTTAAATTCATAAAGTACATAATTTATGAATTTATGGATGATAATACGTATATAAGCCCTGTTCGGTAAAATTAGCGATTGAGTGATAAGTTAGCTGATAGTTTATAACTTGTAGCTGATGACTGATAGTTGATAAGCTAATTAAAGTGTATAGTAAAATTAACGGTTTAACTAGTTAATAAATATAAGATGACATAAAATATTTTTTAATTAATAATTAAATATTTATTTAAAATAATTAAAATTTATACAGGTAATAATAAAAGAAAAAATGATAAACTATAAACTAAAATGCTATTTAAAATAACGTTTAGAAAATAAATTATAAGTTAGTTAAATAAGTTATAAACTCGTGAGGAAAAGATGTTATCAAACAAGTCTTTTATTATCATGCGAGCTTATAAACTATAAACTCAAAATTTAAACTCAAAATTTAAAGGGAACTAAAATGGATTGTACCAAAATGTTGAAACGAGAGCTTTTCAAAGGAGGGTTAATGTTTTTTTTAAAAAGTTAAAATGATGTCATTGATAATTATTATATTTATTTATAAAAACAATAAACTATAAAATTTAAATAGATTTTAGAAATTAAAAATTTAAAAATAATATAAAATAAAAATATCACCAGTTAAATCTTTATCTTTTTTGTTTACTAAAAAAAAAAGGAAAAAAAATAAGAGACATGTAAAACGAGTTAATTTTATGATTTTTTGACATTAAAGATCAAGGTTTTTTTTAGAATTTTTTAAATATCGAATCATCAAATTTAATTCGATTCAATATTTATACAACTTTATTATTAAGATCAAATTATCCGACCAAGTCATCCAGACCTAGCTCAACAAGTGACATTTTGGTTCGACCATCGAACTCGTGACCTTATCGAATCAATGACCGAATAAGTTTTTAAAACAATAAGTATGCTCAATATTTACTTTTTAAAATAATGCGAGATTTTTTTAATCAAAAAAATTTATAACATTTCATTAATTTATAACAATATATATGGAGCATATCATATGAGAATGTCTTCTTTATATGAGAATATGAAAATGAGTGTAAACTATTAAATTTTAAAATAAATGATGAATATATATATATATATATATATATATATATATATATATATATATATATATATATATATATATATATATATATATATATATATATATATATATATATATATATATATATATATGAGGAGGGATCAAATTACACCCGAAGAGTTACACCACGAGTTACACTCATTCAATAACTACATTTTGAATTAATATTTTTTAAATTCAACCGTTGGATTGAAACATAATATCATATAGATCATACCTATAAAGTTTGAGCTTAATCTATAATGATTTACTATGTCATTGAATTACATCAAAATTAACGTTATATGAAAGCTCATTTTGACGTTAATCTTTGGATATCTTGATCGTATAGTAAATCATTATAGATTAAGCTCAAACTTTATAGGTATGATCTATATGATATTATGTTTCAATCCAACGGTTGAATTTAAAAAATATTAATTCGAAATGTAGTTATTGAACGAGTGTAACTCGTGGTGTAACTCTTCGGGTGTAATTTGATCCCTCCTCTATATATATATATATATATATATATATATATATATATATATATATATATATATATATATATATATATATATATATATATATATATATATATATATATATATATATATATATATATATATATATATATATATATATATATATATATATATATATATATATATATATATATATATATATATATATAAAAAATTAACTTTCGTAATATTATAAGATAGGAATTTTGATAATTTGATAAAAGAGTAATAATATATGATAAATGATTTGTTCTTAATAAAAAAATTATCAGTTTGAGTCAGATCACTTATTTAACAATATAAATATAGTAATTTTTTTTTGTATTCAAAGAATAAATTAACGGGAGAACAAAGAGTGTTTCAACCTTTTTATACAATAAAACGGAAAAAACTCGACAAAAAAAAATTTACAAATTAATTGGAATTAAGGTAAGAATGGTAAATGATCTTTGTTAAATTCGTAAAAATTAAAATTGAGACAAATAATAGCCTTTAATATTGCTTAAAAAAATTTAATATATAATTAATCAAGCTATTTTCAATTATCAATATATTATTTGTAATTTTTATACTTTGTAATTTCATCTATTATACTTTGTAATTTTCATCTATTATTATACATTATTTGATCATTAAAAAATATTCTTTTAAAATCCTAAAAAGTTATCCGATATCTCTCTAACTAAGTATTGAAATTGTTAAAAAATCAAATTGTTGAATACTATTGAAATTAAAAAAGTAAATTTGTTTAATATCGAAGTTTGTTATTTTGATGCAAATGAAAGCATAATTTAATTGGGAACAATCCATGACATACATAATATAGATCTTTTTATAACATGTGTCTTCATATGTCTTGTGAGTGACTTTCTTATATTACAATTTTTTATATAATATATTTAATTGTTTGAATCGCATAAAGATATGTGGTGGTGTAATACATTGAATCTACATTCATTTTCGTTTTCTTGGAGAGTTCCATCTTTTGACTCAATAATGCTTCTTTTATTCTTTTAGTTTAGTCTGCATCATACAAGATGTAGGAATTGATTATGCCATCTTTTAATTTATGTTTAATTTCTATTTTTATTGTTTATGAAATTGAACTTTATTTTAAACTTATTCAATTTTGATAGCTTTCTAGGGTGTGTTTGGATTGACGATAGACATAATTGATTTTAGGTTTAAATAGTCTTTTGGTCCCTGTAAGTTGACGTGTTTTTTATTTTCATCTTTGTATCTTATTTTTTTTGAAAATGGTCCTTGAATGTTAAAATCCTTTTAGTTTTCATCCTTAAAATTGAAATCCGTAGGAAAATTCAAAGGAAAATCCGCAGAAAACCGGTAGATTTTCCTGTGGATTTTTACTTTAGGGACTAAGATCAAATGAAATTTAACATTTGACGACTGTATCCCAAAAATAAAAATACAAGGACGAAAAACAAAAACACGCCAACTTGGACCAAAAGACTATTTAAGTCTTGATTCTAATAGAATTGTGTTTAATTGATTTTAACAGAATTAATTTATGTTTAGATACATTTATGTAAAAGTGAATTAAACAATACATTATAAAAATCATTTAAAATCAATTTTGGATGCATAAACTACAAATTTTAATTTTAATTAGAATCAATATATAATCAATTTCACTTTTGATATAACAAAATTTCAAAATCATTTAGAAACAATTCTACATCTCTAAAATTCATTGAGAATTTTTTTTCCAAACATTCTACTAGTGAACTAAGAGATAATAAAGTAACATGATTTAAATAACTTGACATTTGATTTAATGATGTAGAATGATTTTAATCTAAAGAAAATGAAAGAAACTTTAAAAAAAATTATAATTTCAATTATTTACTTTTAATATTTAATGAGTAATATATAAATAATCTAATTAGTAATATATAAATAATTATTTTATTTTAATGATTTTACATAGTCATATTTAACATCATGTAATTTAAAATCAAGTCGCATCAATTTTTCTTGTTAAAAAGAATAAGGGAAAAACTATGAGTAACATCTTTATTCCATCGTGATGTACCCAAATAATGGAATAACATATTTATTTCATTCCGCTCCATTTTGCTCTATTATAATTTATATCTCACTATATTTCATTTCGCTCTGTTCTTTTTATTGGATTCAAACATAACCTAAGTGATTTCAAACTTGGAGATAAAATTTATAATTGAATAAAATTCGAAACCCCGAAATTATAATTAAGTATGCAACTTATATTGGGTTAGATTATTAAATTTTATATAAAATATTTAATATGCAATTTTCTATGATGATTTAATTGAATATTGTTTACACTTAAAAGTAATTAAAATGTCAGTCGAAATCAACACACAAGTAATTTTAGAATTAACCAAACCTTCTCCCGTTGAGACAGAGTTAACGGGTGAAAATGCAGCCATGTTATAAGTATAATTAAGTCATATATAACATGTACCTTTCATTCCTTGTAATTCACAGTTTTGTATGTTTTCCATGGCTAACCCTAAGAAGCTCCGAACGGCGAATGATGCATATAATCAAGATCACCTTTAATTTGGACAAGAACATATGGTAAGGAATCTGTTTGAGACAACTAGACAAATTGGTTTGTCGTAAGTATTGTCTTATGGCAATATTATGTAGGGTACAACACATACTACATTGGGGGATCATGCCTTTTATCTATTAGCATGAATACTAAGACCGGTTGCACAATATCTAATTTAGCAACAATGACCATATTATCCACATGTATTTCCTATATGTAATAACAAGTTTAAATTCTATTTTATAATAACAAATTCAAATATGTAAAAAGTTAATGTAGTTTAATAAGTATAAATTACTAAAAATAAGTTAAGAAGTTAATGAATTAATCAAAAGTACAAAAAAAAATTGGTATAGTAATATGAATAAAAAAATATTATTCTTATTTATATAAGAAAGTCATTATAGTTAAGGGTGGCAAAACAGACCCGGTCCGTTGGGCATGCCGTTTTGCCCGCACTTTTGTGCGGTGCGGATCAAGGTTTTAGGCCCTCATCCTTTAGTGTGACCGCCCCGTCTTATTTTTTATTCGGGCTTTTATGGGCCCGGTCATTAACATAAGTTTTGCATTTTTAGGCTTAAAAAGTGTAGTGCCCGCGGGCTTAACCCCTCGCCCTCACTTTTTTCCGGGGCGGGTCAGGGTTTTTGGCTTGCACCCACAACTATGACCGTTCCGCCCCGTTTTTCAATGGGCTATTGCGGGGACGGGCATGCCCGTTTGCCACCCCTAATTCTAGTATGCCTAAAAGGCCTTTTTAGGGATCGTGGTTTGACTTATTTAGTTAAATAGGCTTTTAAAGAAAGCCTAAATCTTATATAATGAAAAAAGTCTCGCCTGACATGGGCTAGGTCGTAGGCCTTTATCGGTCGGCTTAGACTATTCCCACCCCTAGTTCTCAAAATTCATATGGAAAAAATGATGAGGTGACCTAAGAGCAACAATGGGGAATTTCTCCACCTCATATTTATCCCCACCACAAGTTTCCAAAACTCCCCAAATAATATGCACCATAAAACTGCAAACGATATTAGGCCTTTTGGATAATATTTGTTGGATCCCAATTTTATCGCTTATACTATCAAAGATATTTCGAGATTTAAGTGAAAACCATGGATATGACTATGTATAAGAAGTATTATCATTAATAGGGTAGAAAATTGATGTCTCTATCCAGATGTTATAAAACAACAATGAAACAAAATGAATTTCATAAACTTCAGGTGTACCCTTTATCGTTTGCATGAAAAATGTTCACATGACATTCTTCTCTCCCTTATAACTCACCTCAAATCTAGGAGTACATTGATCTGATCCTTACTCTATTTAACCTTGGGTAGGCCATATATCATATTTAGCATGTGCATGTGTGCTAGATATCAAACATCACCTAAGGGATCACATTTTAAAATCGTAAAACGTATTTTGAGTTATCTTATTGGAACCTTGCAACACAGTCTTTTATATCCTAAAGGTAGTGCTCGTAGCGTAGTAGGTTATTTTGATTTTGATTTCGGGGGTTGGAAGTCAGATAGAAAAAGTACTAGTGGTACCTGTTACTTATTTGGAAGCTATTTAGTTTCTTGGCATAGTAAGAAGAAGCATAGTGTTTCACTTTCTATTCTCAAGGCCGAATATGCAGCCTTTGGAAGTTGTTATGCCCAAGTCTTATGGAAAAAATTATTAGACTATGCTTTAAAACTTGACTATATTCTGATTAAGTGCAATAGTACTAGTGCGATTAGCCGCACTAAGAGTCTGGTACTTCATTCACAAACTAAACACATTGATATCCGACACCATTTTCTTAGATACGGCCATGTTGAAAAAGGGGATGTTGTTTTTTATCACATGATACTAAAATTCAGCTTGCTGATATCTTTAAAAAACCATTATCATCGGACCCTTTTCACAAGATTTGTAGGGATTTAGAAATATTTGATCCCTCGTGTTTTAAATAGAATAAGAATTCTATTTTGTTTCATTTTCCATGTAAACTCTATTTTTCATTAAACATTATTTTGTAGCAAATCATTCTCTTACCGACTACATTGGTATGTCTCTATAACTCTAGTATTTGGTTTGTATCATTGTTTGTGTGTTTGTTCTATACATGTTCATTTGTTTTCTTACTATCATCTTTACTTTACTCATTCATCTCTAACATGTTTTGGTTATTCTAGTTGACATGTAAGTCTTTTAAATGGATATTGTTAATGATGAGCATTTGAGCATTGATATACTTGTTCATGCATTATTTTAGTTGTTAAAGCATTCTATTTTATGATAGTTATGATCACTTGTTGTATATTGTTGAACATTTATGTTGCAAAAATTTTGTTGCATGTAACATGTTATCTTCTTATTCGGTATCCGATCTCCATTGTTGTATACTCTTCTTAGCTATTTAGCTCATATGTTCATCTGAAATTATTTGTTGTGTTTGGTTTCTATATCCATAACAATTGGCCTCTCTTTTTTGATGTTGTCAAATGGGGAGAAATCTGTAATGAGTCTAGAATTGTTTTTATGTGTTTTATGATGTGGTCGTGTGCAACGTTTCAAGGGGGAGCACAAGCCTTTTTTTCTTTTAGCTCAAAGTTGACTCAATTACAAGTGAAATCTTCCCAAGCATAACAAATGAGGAGAATGTAGCTGCACATCTCTAAGGGAAGATTGTTGCATGTCCTTATCATATGCAGAGGGAGCATCCCCAATACGGTTATAGTAGAAAACAATGAGAGGAAAATAATTCCTTGATTTATTAAAATATACAGAGGATTTCTCTCTTAAATAGAGAAGAACTAGAATCCTAAATTAATTGCAGAGATCTTAACATAATTATAGGCTATTGACAATAGTTGACTATCTAATAATATAATAACAGGAAAAAAAACAATATAAATGCTATAATATTCTAATTAATATTTTGATTATGCAACGCTCCCCCTCAAGATGACTTGAAAATGTCTTCCAAGGATAATTTGCAAATTATATAGTCAAAAGGTTTCTTGGGTAGTCCTTTGGTCAAGATATCTTCCAATTGTTCTGTAGTGGGAATATAGGTCATACATATCTGCCCATTTTCAATTTTTTCCTAGATGAAATATTTGTCAACTTTAACATGTTTGGTCCTGTCGTGTAAAATTGGGTTGTGTGCAATATATATTACTCCATCCGTCCCAAATTATTTGTCGCAATGACCCACTTCACACAAATTAAGAAATAGTAAAATAAATTAAAGAGAGAGAATGGTGACTTTACCAAATTATCCTGATTAACTATTGGTGTATTCCAAATAACATTAATATTAAGTGAAAAAACAATAAATTAAGAGTATTTATTAGAGGGTACAATTGGAAGATTAAATATAAAATTGCATTGGTAATGTAAAGTGACAAGTATTTTGGGACAGATTTTTAAACCAAATGTTACATTTATTTTGGGACAGAGGGAGTATAGACTTGTTGTCACAATAAAGTTTTATAGGTGGAGAACTATAGAAATTCAATTCTTGTAGTAGTTTTTCCACCCACAACCCCTCATAAATTCCATGGCCACTTCTCTAAATTCAGCTTCAACACTACTTCTTGCTACAACGCTTTGTTTCTTGCTCCTCCAAAAATAACCAAATTTCCCCCAACAAAGGTACATTAGCCTGATGTTGATTTCCGATCTCTTATACTTCCAGCCTAATCTGCATCTGTGTAGGCTTCTATTTGGAGATGTCCATGATTTTTTATAAAGAAGTCCCTTCCTGGGTGATCCCTTTAAGTATCTTATGATCTTGAAAACAACCTCTTGATGTTCAGGTCCTGGTGCATGCATGAACTGGCTCACCAAACTTACAGAAAAGTCTATGTTTTGACGCATATGAAATAAGTATATTAGTCTTTCTACTAATCTTTGATACCTTCTTTTATCTACCATATTTCTAGCTTCAGCAGGCTGCAATTTTATGTGGGGTTCCATGGGCGTCTCAACAGACTTACATCCAAGTAATTCAGTTTCTTTTAAAAGATCCATAACATACTTCCGCTGATTCATAAAAATACCCTCCTTTGATCTTGCAAATTTAATTCCAAGGAAGTATTTTAAAGGGCCAAGTTCTTTGATTTCAAAGACCTTAGCGAGTTTCTCCCTTTAGCTTTTGAGCTCCAAGCTATCATCACCTGTTAATATGATGTCATTCACATATACATTCAAAATAGAAAATTATTAGTGGTTGAATATTTATAAAACAGTGTATGATCAGCTTGACTTTAGATGTAACCAAGTCCTTTTACCACGGTTTCGAACCTCTCAAACCAAGCTCTTGGGGATTGTTTCAAACCATACAAATACTTCTTCAATCTACACACTTTATTTGTTCCTAGTTTTCCTCAAATCCAGGGGAAAGACAAATGAATACTTCTTCCTCTAGCTATCCATTTAGAAAAGCATTCTTTACATCCAGCTGATGTAAAGGCCAATTGAAGTTGGTAGATGTCATACCCCAAATTTGTCCTACCCCTTAATTTCTAACTAGCTTAGGCTTATGCATTTCATAGTCTCATGTACATACCTCCCATTAGGTCATATAACGCATCATGCATCACTAATCAATAAGGCACCTGAGACATTGGATCAATGGTCATGGAAAGATCTAGGGTTCCACAGCGAGTAAGGTTTCTACACTATGCAAATTTGTTCAACTGAGGTTTTCCAGGTCTACTCTGTGTGCTTGGGATTATCAGCTGAATCTAGAGGTGTGGTATTAAGATCATCAGGGATTTTCACTCAGCATTTGGGTTGGGTTCATCAATTAAGGAGTGGATCAGGTTATCACTTGGGTTGCAAGCCACTTACTTGAATTTATATGCAAGAATTGGAGTGTCCATGTTATTTGGGCAGATCATCTCAACTTTGAAAACTAGATGATAAAGCGTTGATTTTGGTCAAAGTCAACTTGGAACGGTTGACTTTTTTGACCAAAATCCAAATTAAACTTTCGAAGGTTTTCGTCTTATTTCATAATTCATCCAAAATCTTGCATGAAGTTCAAATGAATGAAGAGTTGGAATTCAATTTGTACAAATGGAGGGAGTTCTTTCCAAACATAAAATTGTTGAATTACATGGATGGTGTCACTTGAAACACAAGAAAAGTCATTACAAGAAAAGCCCATTACAAAAAGGCCAAATTACAATTCAACATTCAATGATGATTCAAAGTGAACCAAGTTTCTAAGTTCAGAACCATTGAAAAATCCATACAAAAAAGCCATTCTTTAATTCCATTACATACAAATCCATTACACCACCAAAATAAAATACTCCAGAATGCCTCTAAACCTATTGCTTCTAATCCTAAGACCTCATTTTTCTTCAAGCCATGCCCTTTGTCTCAATTATTCCCTCTTGCAACTTTCAAACTTTAAACCTCCATGATGCTCCTACGAAGAAAAGACAGATTTCAAACAAATCAGTTCAGATCCGCACATAATTATATCATGCCCTTCACGAGAACAAATTCAGCCAATTTAGTAGTGTGTTCAAGTCAGAATCAAAAATTCAGAGAATTAGAAGAAGGAAAGAATGACTAACAGTCAACATCCAATCCAAAAAACCAGTCACATAAACCAAATTCAAATTGTAACAGCTTTGCATCGAGGAATCCATTAAGCTTACACAAGCATATGCATTCAGCATACCCCATACATCCAGTTTCACACATACAGTCCAAAACCAAAAAAACATACAACTCTTACAGTTCACAACTAAACCAAAACAGCCCCATATGTATCAAACCTGGACCCTGCATCACAAAAAGCCTATAACACTCCTAACTGTCAATCAACATAACCAATTATAACTACTAATCCCCTGACAGTTAACTCCTAACAGTTTTATTAATTTCACATACCAAATCAGTATAACCACCAGAGTTTTCCTAACTTGCAGTTAACACTGTAACTAACTGCTAACAACCTCAAACATAACTAACTTCACATACCCACATAACCAACTTTTCTAACCACCTGTAACAACTTTTAACTGACTAAACTACAAAACCATTTTGTAACAGAAAAACAGAGTTGTAACCAACTCCCAACCACCAAAACTGAATATAACAAACCTCTAACAGTTTTACCATAACTCCCTAGCCATTTTCTAATAACTCCTAACTTTCCAAAAAACCAGTTACATATACTAACCAACAAACTTTAACCAATTTCATAACAAACTTTCCTAACGGCCTATAACAGAAACTTCCAAACACATAACAGTTTTAACGAACTCAAAACAAAAAAATCAGAAGAGGAGAACTAACCTCAATCTCACTCTCAATCTTCACTCTCATCTCTGATCCATAACAGAGTTCTCAGCCCTCTCATTCACTTCAAAAACTTCACCAGTTCACCTTCATTCAGAGTTTTCAATCATCCATCTTCATCCACCCTCTATCAATCTTCTTCACAACCTAAGCCTTCAATATCTCTCTCATGATCCATCAATGGAGGACCTCTCGAATCTCTGAATGCACACTCTCATCAAACCTCCAAACATTCTTCAATCTTCAATTCACAGGGTCCTCTAATCATCTTCACGCAGCTTCAATCATCATCTGAGAATCATCATCATATTTGAATCAATTACGCATCTACATCAATTATCCTCACCTCATTCTCTGCAAATAAAGATATTCATCGACATCATCGCGACACCGATTCAGAAGTGCAAAACGAAAATCAAAATAGAAGAGAAAGAATTCTCAGAACGAAAACAAAAAAAGAGGATCGGGAAAGAGCTCACCGTAACCGTTTCTCGGAGCTCCAATAATCAACATCGAATCTTCATCTTCTGGTACATTCTTTCTGCTACGTCCATCAGCCTCGCGTCACCGTTCTCAGCAATCTCAATCTTCAATCCACCACGACTTCAATCGGCACCGGATCATTCATCGCAACAATCTTCTATCTTACATCATCATCAGTCGATATCCAATCTTCAGTGCCACCACCCGATTCGTTTACGGTTTCAAAATGGAGATGAAGGTCAAAGTTGAGGTCGAGACGATTGAGAGAAGAGAGGAGGTTCACGGTGGCATGAGAGAAGGGACGAACGGGGATGAGAGCCGCGACGAAAAAAATTTGATCGGAGGTGAGAACGTGAGCTATCGCCGCCGCTTGCTTGAGAGAGATGAACGGAGCAGCAAATCGGAGAGGAGCTTCCCTCCGGCGCCGTCGCTGTGTCACGTTCGTGAGAAGGAGAGGAGAGGTAAGCTCAATGGTCATATATTTTAAACCCTAATCCTCTATCTTTTCTTAATTAATTTTTCTTTTTGCTTAACTAGTATTAGAATGTTATTAATTGACAGTAATGGAGCTTTGTTGAATAATAAAATCTGGATCAACAAAATGCACTGGGCCATGTTCACACGAATTGCAATCTACACCCCCTTGTTTGAGGCCCAGCGCGCTAGTAATAGAATCAGTTCATCTCTGCTTTACTTTCTCACCCCCTGCTGGACAGATTTCAGTTTTATTTTCAAATTCATTTCTCTCCTAACTTTTGCACCTTTAACCAATTTTAATTGAAATAAAATAAATAAAAATATGTTTTAGATAGATATATGTGTGTATATATTTTTGGTATTTTTCGTAGATTTTTAGAAATTAGTTTGTTACTTTTAATAAATCATTTACTTTGGTATGTTCATGTTTCTTTCGGTTTTGATAGATTTCACAAAGTGATTCCGTTTAATACTTTAGGATCAGAATCTAATTGCCAATTTTTGTATGATTGCTGTAGACTAACCCATGATGTTGTGTATAAAAAATGAACTCCTAATTCTTTGTTTTGATTGGTATTTGGTTAGCTTTGTTTAGCTCGATTAATATGCGTTTCTAAAAGATAATTGTGACGTTTGTACTCTCAAATTAAAATGCATTCATGCAATAATGTTGGATCCTTTTTGTACATATAATTAGGGATGTTTAGAGGTCCTAAAACCTGGAATTGAAAATTTTAGATCACGTTTTCCTATTTTACTTGATTTTCCTTTCTCACATGTAAATAACTTGTTTTTGGTTGACGGTTGCATCGTGACTTGTACAAATGACCCGTAATTTTGTGTGAAACTTCTTGGCATGACTTTGTGGTTGTTTAGGCATCTAGTATAGGCTATTTGCTACTGACTTGTACCATTTGATTGCATGTTTCTAACTTCATTCACAATTTGAAACCGTTTAGCTAGTATTAACCTAGTGTTGTCTAGTTTTGGTTAGAGTTTTGTATTGCTTCATGCTAATTGACTAATGTAGATTAATATAGGATATTAGAACTAGATGATTGAGTTTGCTACTGACTTGAGGCCTAGCTCATTGTGTTCACTTGCTTTTGTTTTGATTAATTGATGTTTGCCCGCTAATTGGTAAGTAACGATGCATGCGATGCTTTGACGACTTCTTGTGGATGTTTTTGTAGGGTACCGTGATGCTTTTGTATTTGATTTGGGACATTCGATCCCATGTTTTGCTACTGACTTGGAGCTTATTTATCTTGTTTCCATGCTTAGCCTCTCATTTCTTACGTTGGTTTTGATTACATCTTGCTATTGCTTGCCATGTTCCCTTAGACTCTTCCTCCTTTGTTAAGAGGAATCGAGATAGGTTAGTTATCCTCGACCTTAGGACCATTTGTAGATTAGAATAACATAGATTAGAATGTTAGATCTAGTTCCCTATTGCATTCTTTTTCTTTTTCAACTCTTTAAAACATTATAAAAGGAAGATGCGAATCACATTAAGCAAGTGATAGAGAAATGAGTGGGATTCATTCCCTAATCTATTTCTCAATCACTTAGTGGCATAGAAACGAGTGGGATTCATTCCCTAATCTGTCTCTCGGTCACTACTTAATGGGAGAGAAACGAGTGGGATTCATTCCCTAATCTGTTTCTCAAACATTAATTAATGAGAGAGAAATGAGTGAGATTCATTCTCTAATCTGTTTCTCAAACATTACATAATGGGATGGAAGTGAGTGGGATTCATTCCCTAATCTGCTTCTCGATCATTATACATTTTATGTGATTCGGATCGCAAAGCAAATTCCCTCTAAAAAACACCAACCAAAAACACTTAAAACACCTAAAAATGGTTCGAACTAAAGCAAAGTAGAGAAAGTGGTGAGTGGCCCGGTATTGGGTACTGTTCATCACTCATCTACCCTAAAAGACACAAACCAATCTCTTTCTTCTTCTTAAGGGCATCGTTATCTCCGTTCCATTGCATCGTAGGTCTTCCCTTATGCAAGAACGTGAACGTTGACTCCGCCCAATTAAAAAACACAAAAACAAACAGAAAATCTTTAGCCGAGCTACGGTAACTCTGATTCCTGAAAAGGATACGTAGGCAGCGGGGTAGGGCCCGTGCGAGTACAATTCTTCTTTTCCCTACATTTTGCATTCATTTCGCATTTAGACATAGGCATAGTTATACACCCTTTAGATAGAAACAAACATAGGTGGATACCATCGAGTACGATGGGCGTGAGGGGTGCTAATACCTTCCCCTTGCGTAACCGACTCCCGTACCTTGATTCTCTGGTCGTAAGACCCTGTTCTTTCCTTTTTTAGGTTTTCTGATATTCCTTTCCCTTATGGGATAAATATATTGGTGGCGACTCTGTTCATTTTTCGCGAGCGTGCGACAGCTGGCGACTCTGCTGGGGACGTTGCTAGACCTATTGCTGGTCCATCCTTAGTGAGTCGATCCTAGCCTATCCGTTTGTTTGTTTATTTACTGGGTGTGCTATGTTTTGTCTATACGTGCATTTATTTATTTTATGTATTTGTTTTATGTTTCATATGTCCTGTTTACTTTCCCGCTTGCATATCATGTTTATTTTCCGCATGCATCTGGACTGGATTGGGATCCCCTTCGGGACCATATATTTTCACTGTTTGCAGGTTGGGTGGGATGTTCTATGAGGTAAAAGGCCCAATACCCAGGCCAGAGTGACACATAGGATACCTAGGATAGAGTGGATAGTCATGACGCCAACAGAATGTCAGGTTCTGTTGATTGCGATCATGAGACCCACGACCAGTCGAGGTTCAAATGAGATACCGTTGTTGGCATGTATTTGCGACAATGATGGTGTTTCAGGAGAACTGATAACGCTGGAAGCCATTGACCTACCTTGACCTAGATTCACCTGTGAGTGGGGTGGGATATACATGACAGGTACCGTTGGTGACTATTCTGTTCTGTTGGTGACTATTGGTTTTCCTAGTATTCAAAAAGGTGTCGGACCTTTGATCCTGTGACATTTGACCTGTATCAGTTATTCAGAGGATTGTACAGTGGTTACTAAGATTATATGGACCGTTGATCCCATGCTCTTGCATTGCATAACATCATTGCTTTGTCCACTTCATTTATGAAAGATCCTAAAGTCTATTTCCAAAAAAGGAAGGAGAAAAAGAAAAAGGAAATAGAAAAGCGAAAAAGAAAAGAAAAGATATTCTATACAAAAAAAAAAGAGAAGCTTTGATTCCAAAAAAAGGAAAATGAAAGTGTGAAAAGACTTTAGGATCTCTCATAAATGAAACATGCATTCATAATATCATGCATTTCATGGTTCTATCAGAAGCTTATGGGGGCCCTTTCTACTCAAATTCAGACTTCCACAACAAAAGTGACTTCTCACCGTTAAGTGCTCGAAAGTTAACAATGGAACAACTCCGTGAGTTTTTGACTGAGATAAGAACAGAAATGGAGACTGACATGAATGAGTGTATGGCGGTTATTCAAGCCTTTTCTCTTTGACAAGAAGAATTGAGACAAGTTCCTCAAAGGCCAAATGCAAATGTTAATCTCACCCATGAGAAGGTCTTATGTATCAGAATGTTTAAAGCATAGTTGAGATTCCTATCACTCTTAAGGAGGAAACACATTATGAGAACAATTCGATCATTGAAGTCTTCTAGTTTCCGATTATTGAGATTGACAAAAGGTTCCACCTCTTGGGGAAAAGATTGAAAGCCATGACTCCGTTGATTTGGGTATTGTTGGTTTGCGCTTGATGTCAAAAAACTGCAAGGGTCATTTACTCCCGCTCCGACTGGTTTGGATATTGAAGCTAAATTGGTAATCATCTCTTGTACATGTGTGGAAGTTGTTTGGGGCTCCCGCACGAGGGATAAGCAAGACGTACTCTTATCTTGAGCATTGCATCACTCGCATTGCTCGAATCCCTAAAGCAAGGCAAAAGTTTACAACTCATGGGTGACTTCGTTGGAGTTTTCTTTTGAAGTAATCTGAAGTATCTGGAAGGAACTGCAAAAAGTATTCAAGATCAATAAGTCCAGACGGAGTCAAGTCTCCTCAACAATGACATTCACTTAGTTTCTTTATTGCATTCTCATTTATAACATTTCATTGTTTGTTTAAGCATTTATAGCATGTAAAAACTTGTTAATTTCTGAATGAAAATCATAATACATTGTTTATGTTTGTCTTGAAGTAATCCATTCGTTATCACTCATAAAATGTTTTTGGCATTACGATACCAACTTTACTAATCGCTTGCTTAGGCAAAGAGCGGAGGGAGAATGATGAAAGATAAAAATGAAAAATCTCTAATCATGTGTTTTTGAATAAAAACCCTACTGAGGATGTACAGGCATTGTTTCAAATCCCCAAACACCGGAGATATAAGGGAGATAGACCCTCGTCAACCCCTTTGAGCCTTGAAGTAGAAGTTTCTTTTCTAATCATTAAAAAACCCTTATTTTAACCTTGGGGCAGGGTAGTGTTCATTTAACTTGATTGAGTGTTCAAAACTCACCAAAAGGGTATGAATCTAAGGATACGACAATGGTTATCCTTCAAAAGGTTGAGGAATGTCGAAATTGCAATGATTATCCTTATTCCATCAAGAGATCAAAAGGATCAAAACCATAATGGTTATCCCTCATCAATCAGAGAATGAGGCAGTCACAATATTTCAAACAAATCGAGAGCAACGCAAGATCACACGACTTGTTCAAAAAGTGAATAAAAAAAAAAGAAAGCCCGCTAAGTCAAAAACTTGAAATAAGTGACTTAGGCAAAAGTTAGGGCATCCCGCTGGACTCCAAAATAAAATTCAAGAGAATTTGTCCAGGCAAAAGTTAGGGAAAGCAGAAGCGAAAAACAAGAATTACAAAATAAAAATCCTCATCAAAGGAACAAAGTCGTGTGATGATCAATCAGAAGAATAGGAAAGTGAGTGACTGCCATGTCCGAAAAACCTCATTGATTCCTCAACCATCCCAAATTCCTTGTGAGGAATGAACACTCGTGTCGAGTTAACTGAACATAGGAATGGAGAACATCGCGAAGGGGGTGGGTACAAATAACTTTGAGCCTAAAATCCTTTGTTTTCTGAAAACCGTGAACCTGGCCAAGTTACAACCCTTAAAAGTCCTAATTGAAGTAGGGTTTATTTTGAAAGCACACTCCGATGAGATATCGTTTAACTGACTCCTAATGAAGCGAGACTCATATCCATGTTGGTATCGTATGCCTGCTTTATCTTTCATGTGCGAAAATTCGAGGTTGTGTCAACTAGTGACCCATTCACGAGAGGTCGCAACCTCTTTTCAATAAAAAAAAAAGGGTTTCTTTAAACTTCAAGGCTAACCTAGGCTTTGCATTAGAATCATCATTCTTATAATTAACATTCTTTTGCATACAAAATATGTGCTTAACACCAAGGAAATTACCATGATGAGAATCAGTAAGTAACTCGACCATGTCAAAGTACAAGAGACTTGAGAACTCCGAGGAGGAAAAGCTAATCATCTCAAATGTTGACCATCAAGGGGCAAGTCATCCAAAGAACTCCGTTGGGCATGAACAGTTAATGCTTTCCCTGATTACCTTGAAGGGAAGAGTTTGAAGACTCCGTTGAGCGTGGTAAAGTTGTTTCCATGTCTGTTTGACTTCAAAACAAAGAAAGCTTGAGGATTCTAGTAAGACGTGCCTAATCAGGGGCAATTGAATCGAGGTTTGACCTCTCTAATTTGGCATATCTAGGGCATTCAAGTCGAGGAATCTCTCTCAAATTCAACCAATCTGGGGCAGTTACGTCGAGATTTGACAAATCTCTCCAAGGATCCACTGGGGCAATTTCCTTCATGGGTCATGAAACTTGGGGCACGATCTTCTGAGTTTTATTGTCCTCTCCCTAATCATAGGAGTTTATTTCTCCTGGAACCTTGGTCTCTCCCCAAGCATGGAGTTTATTTCTCCCGAGAGTTTGTTCCATTCCTCAAGCATAGGAGTTTTATTTCTCCTAGGAGTTGTCCTACTTCCCTAACCAGGGCTCATTACCTGGATTTCTCATCCCCAACATGGTGAATTGAGGGAATCTCCTCAAGTCGAAAATCTTCCAAGCAGTGGCACATGGTGAGAAGTCCAAAGTCATTCTATGTTCTGGAAGACAACAACAAGAGTGTGCTCTTACAAGTCAAAGTCCAATATCTTTTGGCACCTCTACATGGTCCTTAACACTAAGGGGATTCTCCCTGGTGTTTACATCACTAATGCCTTTATTTGGCACTCTGCATATAGTATTCATCGCATATAACATTGCATCCTCAAAAGCGTAGCATATCCATCAAAATGGAGCATTACGCCATAGAAAAATTCAAACATGCATACGAAGCATAAGCCAGATAGTACAAATCATCCCTCGATCAAGACAATGATATTTCCCCACATAAAAAGGTGTCCTTACAAACTCCGATCGATATCTGCTACTACATTGCAAATCTTCTCCATCCACGGTGCCGATACTTGGTTTTCTCAATCCCCAAAAAGAAATCTTATTTTCCCTCTCCAACATGGATCGGATGCAATGTCTTTCTTCGTCAGAATCGTTGTCTCCGAGGTTATTTCCCGTATGTTGCGTGCAGATTAGAGCGCGAATGAGGGTGGGCATTCAACCCATCTCATTTTTCAATCGTTTGAATAATCATACTTAGTGTGTGGCAATTCGAACGATTGCCGCTCTTGAAGAGTTACACCCCGCCTTTGGCCTGAGGGACCGATGTAATTCTTATGCTTCGCAAGCATCAACATCTTCGTGATTATGTCTTTTGATCGAGTCTAGTCGTCACTAGTCTCCGTGGTCTCTTCCCCTCGTACGGAAAAACTTTTAGATCCAACCCCCGTGTTATGTACCCAGTTTCTTTCCTGGCAAACCATTTCAAAACCAATTCCCAATCCCTAGCCTCTGTGTTGTCAATAATCTTCTCGTGCTCCAGCCTCATTGTTTACCCTCATCCTTGCTTGTGGATCGTAGGTCCGTTGACCTTATCCTCATCTTTTCATTCTTGTGGATCGTAGGTCCGTTGACCTTATCCTCATCTTTTCATTCTTGTGGATCGTAGGTCCGTTGACCTTATCCTCATCTTTGCATTCTTGGATCGCAGGTCCGTTGACTTTATCCTCATCTTTTTCATTGCTTGTGGATCGTAGGTCCGTTGACCTTATCCTCATCTTTTCATTCTTGTGGATCGTAGGTCCGTTGACCTTATCCTCATCTTTTCATTCTTGTGGATCGTAGGTCCGTTGACCTTATCCTCATCTTTTCATTCTTGTGGATCGTAGGTCCGTTGACCTTATCCTCATCTTTTGCATTCTTGTGGATCGTAGGTCCGTTGACCTTATCCTCATCTTTTCATTCTTGTGGATCGTAGGTCCGTTGACCTTATCCCCATCTCTTTCATTCTTGTGGATCGTAGGTCCGTTGACCTTATCCTCATCTCTTTCATTTCTTGTGGATCGTAGGTCCGTTGACCTTATCCTCATCTCTTTTCATTCTTGTGGATCATAGGTCCGTTGACCTTATCCTCATCTCTTTCAGTTCTTGTGGATCGTAGGTCCGTTGACCTTATCCTCATCTCTTTCAGTTCTTGTGGATCGTCGGTCCGTTGACCTTATCCTCATCTTTTTCATTTCTTGTGGATCGTAGGTCCGTTGACCTTATCCTCATCTTTTTCATTTCATGTGGATCGTAGGTCCGTTGACCTTATCCTCATCTTTTTCAATTCCTGTGGATCGTAGGTCCGTTGACCTTATCCTCATCTTTTTCAATTCTTGTGGATCGTAGGTCCGTTGACCTTATCCTCATCTTTTTCATTCCTGTGGATCGTAGGTCTGACGACCTTATCCTCGTCTTTTTCAATTCTCATGAGTCGTGAGTTTGTTATTTCTCACCCCGATGTTGAGTCATAGGTCGCACAAGATCTTTTCCTTTCAGTCATTGTTTCATACAACCACCCTCTTTGAGAACCTTGTATTGGCACCTTGGCTACGTTACAAGCTATCTCCATTCAACCATTACTCACCATAAACTTTTCCACCAAAAAAAAAATTCTCTATCCCCAGCAGATATCAAAAATAAAATAAGGGATAACACTTACACCATCTTCTCTTTAGGACAAATTTCTGGTACTTGGATATTTAATCTTCTTCTACCTCGAATGTTCGAAAGGCTAACGCCAATCTCACCTTCAGGTTTAAGATGATTAAATAGGGGCAGCTGTCATACCCCAAATTTGTCCTACCCCTTAATTTCTAACTAGCTTAGGCTTATGCATTTCATAGTCTCATGTACATACCTCCCATTAGGTCATATAACGCATCATGCATCACTAATCAATAAGGCACCTGAGACATTGGATCAATGGTCATGGAAAGATCTAGGGTTCCACAGCGAGTAAGGTTTCTACACTATGCAAATTTGTTCAACTGAGGTTTTCCAGGTCTACTCTGTGTGCTTGGGATTATCAGCTGAATCTAGAGGTGTGGTATTAAGATCATCAGGGATTTTCACTCAGCATTTGGGTTGGGTTCATCAATTAAGGAGTGGATCAGGTTATCACTTGGGTTGCAAGCCACTTACTTGAATTTATATGCAAGAATTGGAGTGTCCATGTTATTTGGGCAGATCATCTCAACTTTGAAAACTAGATGATAAAGCGTTGATTTTGGTCAAAGTCAACTTGGAACGGTTGACTTTTTTTACCAAAATCCAAATTAAACTTTTGAAGGTTTTCGTCTTATTTCATAATTCATCCAAAATCTTGCATGAAGTTCAAATGAATGAAGAGTTGGAATTCAATTTGTACAAATGGAGGGAGTTCTTTCCAAACATAAAATTGTTGAATTACATGGATGGTGTCACTTGAAACACAAGAAAAGTCATTACAAGAAAAGCCCATTACAAAAAGGCCAAATTACAATTCAACATTCAATGATGATTCAAAGTGAACCAAGTTTCTAAGTTCAGAACCATTGCAAAATCCATACAAAAAAGCCATTCTTTAATTCCATTACATACAAATCCATTACACCACCAAAATAAAATACTCCAGAATGCCTCTAAACCTATTGCTTCTAATCCTAAGACCTCATTTTTCTTCAAGCCATGCCCTTTGTCTCAATTATTCCCTCTTGCAACTTTCAAACTTTAAACCTCCATGATGCTCCTACGAAGAAAAGACAGATTTCAAACAAATCAGTTCAGATCCGCACATAATTATATCATGCCCTTCACGAGAACAAATTCAGCCAATTTAGTAGTGTGTTCAAGTCAGAATCAAAAATTCAGAGAATTAGAAGAAGGAAAGAATGACTAACAGTCAACATCCAATCCAAAAAACCAGTCACATAAACCAAATTCAAATTGTAACAGCTTTGCATCGAGGAATCCATTAAGCTTACACAAGCATATGCATTCAGCATACCCCATACATCCAGTTTCACACATACAGTCCAAAACCAAAAAAACATACAACTCTTACAGTTCACAACTAAACCAAAACAGCCCCATATGTATCAAACCTGGACCCTGCATCACAAAAAGCCTATAACACTCCTAACTGTCAATCAACATAACCAATTATAACTACTAATCCCCTGACAGTTAACTCCTAACAGTTTTATTAATTTCACATACCAAATCAGTATAACCACCAGAGTTTTCCTAACTTGCAGTTAACACTGTAACTAACTGCTAACAACCTCAAACATAACTAACTTCACATACCCACATAACCAACTTTTCTAACCACCTGTAACAACTTTTAACTGACTAAACTACAAAACCATTTTGTAACAGAAAAACAGAGTTGTAACCAACTCCCAACCACCAAAACTGAATATAACAAACCTCTAACAGTTTTACCATAACTCCCTAGCCATTTTCTAATAACTCCTAACTTTCCAAAAAACCAGTTACATATACTAACCAACAAACTTTAACCAATTTCATAACAAACTTTCCTAACTGCCTATAACAGAAACTTCCAAACACATAACAGTTTTAACGAACTCAAAACAGAAAAATCAGAAGAGGAGAACTAACCTCAATCTCACTCTCAATCTTCACTCTCATCTCTGATCCATAACAGAGTTCTCAGCCCTCTCATTCACTTCAAAAACTTCACCAGTTCACCTTCATTCAGAGTTTTCAATCATCCATCTTCATCCGCCCTCTATCAATCTTCTTCACAACCTAAGCCTTCAATCTCTCTCTCACGATCCATCAATGGAGGACCTCTCGAATCTCTGAATGCACACTCTCATCAAACCTCCAAACATTCTTCAATCTTCAATTCACAGGGTCCTCTAATCATCTTCACGCAGCTTCAATCATCATCTGAGAATCATCATCATATTTGAATCAATTACGCATCTACATCAATTATCCTCACCTCATTCTCTGCAAATAAAGATATTCATCGACATCATCGCGACACCGATTCAGAAGTGCAAAACGAAAATCAAAATAGAAGAGAAAGAATTCTCAGAACGAAAACAAAAAAAGAGGATCGGGAAAGAGCTCACCGTAACCGTTTCTCGGAGCTCCAATAATCAACATCGAATCTTCATCTTCTGGTACATTCTTTCTGCTACGTCCATCAGCCTCGCGTCACCGTTCTCAGCAATCTCAATCTTCAATCCACCACGACTTCAATCGGCACCGGATCATTCATCGCAACAATCTTCTATCTTACATCATCATCAGTCGATATCCAATCTTCAGTGCCACCACCCGATTCGTTTACGGTTTCAAAATGGAGATGAAGGTCAAAGTTGAGGTCGAGACGATTGAGAGAAGAGAGGAGGTTCACGGTGGCATGAGAGAAGGGACGAACGGGGATGAGAGCCGCGACGAAAAAAATTTGATCGGAGGTGAGAACGTGAGCTATCGCCGCCGCTTGCTTGAGAGAGATGAACGGAGCAGCAAATCGGAGAGGAGCTTCCCTCCGGCGCCGTCGCTGTGTCACGTTCGTGAGAAGGAGAGGAGAGGTAAGCTCAATGGTCATATATTTTAAACCCTAATCCTCTATCTTTTCTTAATTAATTTTTCTTTTTGCTTAACTAGTATTAGAATGTTATTAATTGACAGTAATGGAGCTTTGTTGAATAATAAAATCTGGATCAACAAAATGCACTGGGCCATGTTCACACGAATTGCAATCTACACCCCCTTGTTTGAGGCCCAGCGCGCTAGTAATAGAATCAGTTCATCTCTGCTTTACTTTCTCACCCCCTGCTGGACAGATTTCAGTTTTATTTTCAAATTCATTTCTCTCCTAACTTTTGCACCTTTAACCAATTTTAATTGAAATAAAATAAATAAAAATATGTTTTAGATAGATATATGTGTGTATATATTTTTGGTATTTTTCGTAGATTTTTAGAAATTAGTTTGTTACTTTTAATAAATCATTTACTTTGGTATGTTCATGTTTCTTTCGGTTTTGATAGATTTCGCAAAGTGATTCCGTTTAATACTTTAGGATCAGAATCTAATTGCCAATTTTTGTATGATTGCTGTAGACTAACCCATGATGTTGTGTATAAAAAATGAACTCCTAATTCTTTGTTTTGATTGGTATTTGGTTAGCTTTGTTTAGCTCGATTAATATGCGTTTCTAAAAGATAATTGTGACGTTTGTACTCTCAAATTAAAATGCATTCATGCAATAATGTTGGATCCTTTTTGTACATATAATTAGGGATGTTTAGAGGTCCTAAAACCTGGAATTGAAAATTTTAGATCACGTTTTCCTATTTTACTTGATTTTCCTTTCTCACATGTAAATAACTTGTTTTTGGTTGACGGTTGCATCGTGACTTGTACAAATGACCCGTAATTTTGTGTGAAACTTCTTGGCATGACTTTGTGGTTGTTTAGGCATCTAGTATAGGCTATTTGCTACTGACTTGTACCATTTGATTGCATGTTTCTAACTTCATTCACAATTTGAAACCGTTTAGCTAGTATTAACCTAGTGTTGTCTAGTTTTGGTTAGAGTTTTGTATTGCTTCATGCTAATTGACTAATGTAGATTAATATAGGATATTAGAACTAGATGATTGAGTTTGCTACTGACTTGAGGCCTAGCTCATTGTGTTCACTTGCTTTTGTTTTGATTAATTGATGTTTGCCCGCTAATTGGTAAGTAACGATGCATGCGATGCTTTGACGACTTCTTGTGGATGTTTTTGTAGGGTACCGTGATGCTTTTGTATTTGATTTGGGACATTCGATCCCATGTTTTGCTACTGACTTGGAGCTTATTTCTCTTGTTTCCATGCTTAGCCTCTCATTTCTTACGTTGATTTTGATTACATCTTGCTATTGCTTGCCATGTTCCCTTAGACTCTTCCTCCTTTGTTAAGAGGAATCGAGATAGGTTAGTTATCCTCGACCTTAGGACCCTTTGTAGATTAGAATAACATAGATTAGAATGTTAGATCTAGTTCCCTATTGCATTCTTTTTCTTTTTCAACTCTTTAAAACATTATAAAAGGAAGATGCGAATCACATTAAGCAAGTGATAGAGAAATGAGTGGGATTCATTCCCTAATCTATTTCTCAATCACTTAGTGGCATAGAAACGAGTGGGATTCATTCCCTAATATGTCTCTCGGTCACTACTTAATGGGAGAGAAACGAGTGGGATTCATTCCCTAATCTGTTTCTCAAACATTAATTAATGAGAGAGAAATGAGTGAGATTCATTCTCTAATCTGTTTCTCAAACATTACATAATGGGATGGAAGTGAGTGGGATTCATTCCCTAATCTGCTTCTCGATCATTATACATTTTATGTGATTCGGATCGCAAAGCAAATTCCCTCTAAAAAACACCAACCAAAAACACTTAAAACACCTAAAAATGGTTCGAACTAAAGCAAAGTAGAGAAAGTGGTGAGTGGCCCGGTATTGGGTACTGTTCATCACTCATCTACCCTAAAAGACACAAACCAATCTCTTTATTCTTCTTAAGGGCATCGTTATCTCCGTTCCATTGCATCGTAGGTCTTCCCTTATGCAAGAACGTGAACGTTGACTCCGCCCAATTAAAAAACACAAAAACAAACAGAAAATCTTTAGCCGAGCTACGGTAACTCTGATTCCTGAAAAGGATACGTAGGCAGCGGGGTAGGGCCCGTGCGAGTACAATTCTTCTTTTCCCTACATTTTGCATTCATTTCGCATTTAGACATAGGCATAGTTATACACCCTTTAGATAGAAACAAACATAGGTGGATACCATCGAGTACGATGGGCGTGAGGGGTGCTAATACCTTCCCCTTGCGTAACCGACTCCCGTACCTTGATTCTCTGGTCGCAAGACCCTGTTCTTTCCTTTTTTAGGTTTTCTGATATTCCTTTCCCTTATGGGATAAATATATTGGTGGCGACTCTGTTCATTTTTCGCGAGCGTGCGACAGTAGAAAGGGATAAAAGAACCTGTATGGAGTTAAGTTTTGCAACTAAAGCAAAAGTCTCCTGATAATCTATACGATAAGTTTGGGTAAATCCCTTAGCTTTTAGCCTAGCCTTGTACCTCTCCATACTTCCATATACTTTGCACTTGATGGTAAAAACCCACTTATAACCCACCTTTTTGTCATGTGGTAGGCTCACAACTTCCCACGTTTCATTTTTCTTGAGTGCGTTAAGCTTATCTCGGACTGCTAATTTCCAGTTGGGTTATCTAGTTTTTCCTCAATGTTTTTAGGCACAAAAAAATTAGTAATTTTAGAAGTAAAGGCTCGTTGGTTTTAGGAGAAGTTTTGGTAGGAGACATAATTGTAAATGGGATGATTTGTACTAGTTTTAAGTGATTTCTTGGTGCAGGCTGTGGTGCCTTTCCTAACGGCTATGGCTAAATCAATATTATAAGTGAAAATTTCAAAATTACCTGTTTGTTGTTGAGGTATCCTTGTTGATTCATCTTCCGGGGATTCTGGTTGATTAGATGCTGAAATGATAGATTGACTTCTGACCTTTTTAGGATATTTCCGAGCATAAACACGAATCTCTTGTTTTTATTTTGGTATTTCTTTCCCTATCTGGGCACCACCTAAGCCTGTGGCAAGGTTTCCCTTATCAAGTTTAGGATCTGTTTCCACATGTTCTACTTCTTTATGTGCAATTGTGAGATCAATTAACTCTATATCCTCAGTGTTAAAAACATGATTTGGAAAAGATTCAATCAAACTATTGTCACTTAAAAAATTGTCTTCATTGACATTCTCCCCTTGAAGGGAATGTTTGTGATAGAAAGGTTGTAGTTCTAAGAAGGTAACATTTATACTAACACGAATTTTCTTTGTGTTAGGATTGTAACACTTGTACCCTTTTTGGTTGGGAGAATAACCAACAAAAATACATTTTTCAGCTCTTGGATCTAGTTTAGAATGAAAGTTAGGGGTGTACATAAAAACAGTACAACCAAACACTTTTAAAGGTAAATTAGTATGCAATGGACAAGCTGGATTTTTTTTGAAAATATCCAATGGTGTGCGACAACTTAACACACGAATGAGCATCCTATTTATGAGATATGATACTGTTAGAACCACATACCCCCATAAAAATTTAGGAACACTGCTCTCAAACATAATGGCATGAACTACCTCAAGAAGATGTCTATTCTTTCTTTCAGCTATGCCATTTTATTGAGGCGTATTTGGGCATGTTGAATACCTTTATGTTGAAAAAACTCTCCGAGGTTTTTATAAAAATATTCAGTACCATTGACACTTCTCAAAATGGAATTTTTTGCATCAAGCTAAGTTTCTATCATTTTTGAAAAACATTTAAATATCTCTGGTACTTCAGATTTATCTTTCATAAGATAGACCCAACATAGTCGTGTATGATAATAAAGGTCACAAACCACCTTTTTTCAAATTGATTTGTAATGTTAGAGGGACCCCATACATCACTATGAATTAAATAAAAAGGTTTAGATGCATGATAAGGTTAAGAGGAATAAGGAGTTTTGTGACTTTTAGAATGAACACAACTTTCACATTCAAAAAGAAGAACAATTAACATTTTTGAAAATTTTTTGAAACAAATGACTAAGATATTGAAAATTAGGGTGCCCTAGTCTAATATGACAAAGAATTATTTGATCCCTCACAGAGGTAAAAATGATACCACTAAGGCCATGCGCCACTTAATTCTCAAAACCATCCTCAACGTAACAGAGTACATCCATCATTTTAGCATTGTCAATCAACTTCCCTGAATTCCAGTCCTAAAAAATACAATGAGTGTTAAAAACGTCACATTGCAATTAGAGTCTTTGCATATTTTACTAACAGAGAAAAGGTTACATGAAAATTTTGGCACGTGTAGCACATTTTTTAAATCAATGTGCATAGACAAATGAATTTTTCCTTCTCTTGTAATTGGTGAAAAACTTCCATATGCAATTCTAACATTTTTATTTCTAGGACAAGGTGAATATTTTTGAAATAGAGAAGAAAGGTTGGTCATATGGTCAGAAGCATCTAAATCTATGATCCATGGTGCATACATATTTGAGGTGAAACTTAGAGAAGTATGGGTACTAAAATTACCTGTTTGTGCCAAAGAAGCATTATACAAAGAATTGGATTTTAGCAACCTTATGAGCTCCCCAACTTGATCCTAGTTAGGCAAGGATTTTTTAGCCTCATGTGATGGAGGGACAGATCTGGGACCCGTTTTCCATTTTTTAGATGTGCTGGTTTCCCATGGAGTTTCCAGCAGGTCTCTCGAGTGTGATGTGATATGTTGTAGTAGCCACACCAAAGGTTAGATGCGTTCCTCTGATTTGATGAACTTTTAAAGGTAGTTGTATATACAATCAAGGCATTGGTCTCAGGAGGATTTGGATCAGATTTTACCTTTCCCATTATCACACTCTTGTGAGTTTCCTCCCTTCTAACTTCAGAAAACATTTCTCCTAGTGAAGGTAAGGTTATTCTTCCAATGATTCTTCCACAAACTTTATCTAAATCCTCATTGAGGCCAACAAGGAACTGAAAAATTCTTCCTTCTTCTAGTTTTTGGCATCCTCAGTTGACTTCCACTTATAGGTGTTGAAGAGATCAAGGTCTTGCCATACCTGTTTTAAGGAATGGAAGTATTTTGTGACATTATCACTTCCTTGCCAAATTTATCTAGCCTTCAACGTAAGTTCATAGATCCGAGACTTATTTTCCAGATCAAAGTACATCTCTTTCACACTTTCCTATAATTCTTTTGTTGTAGAATAACCCATATAGTTGCTGCTGATTTCCTCTTCCAAGGAGTTTACCAACCATGTAATTACCATGGAATTTTCAGCATCCTGCACATCATGTTGTGAGTCACCAACATCTGGTTTTATGCGAGCACTAGTAAGGTAGCCCAATTTTCCTCTATCACGTTTATATATCTTGGCAGATTGAGACCACCTCAAATAGTTTGACCCATTGAGTCGAAAAGATGTGATTTGGATAGAATGAGAATCAATGCCATAAGCAACTTTTTGCTCTTTTTGAGATAACGGGTTTTTAGGAGTTTTATTCTCCCTTTCACTATTGACTGAGGAACTGTCAGCCATGGAAGTACAGAGGCGCGGGCTCCAGAGAACTCTGGTACTAATTAGAAAAGAATGAGAGGAGAATAATTCTTGTATGTATTAAATGTAAAGGGGATTTCTCTCTTAAATATAGAAGAATTAGAATCCTAATAATATTCTAATAATATAATAACACAAAAAGAAACGATATAAGTGCTATAATATTCTAATTAATATTTTGATTCTGCAACAATTATTTTGTTGTTTGTCATATCGTTTTTATTTATTATCGTTTATTGAGTCTCTCGCATGATTTCACATCTTACGAATAAAGTTTGAAATCGATTCGTTATCATTTTAGTATGCATAAAACAATGGTTACGTTTGAATTTGATCAATATGTTTGAGTCAATTGCATGGGTTTTTGGAATAAAAACTGTATGTGTTTGAATCAACCTAGGTGCAAAGAAAATTTTCAAAATACCTTTTAAAATCATGATAAATTGACTTTTTGAGTGATTAATTCGAATCAATCAAAGTACACACTCATTCTGAATCGAATCAAATCCAACAAGGGTGAACCATAAGTTTTCAAAATAATTTGATCGAATCAGGTTTTGTACTTGATTCGAATCAAACAATTTTCTGTCACTTCTACTCAATTAGATTCGAATCACAATTTTCACATGATTCAAATCACATAGTTTTTCAACATATTTCTTAAGGGCTTGGAGCAGTTGATTCGAATCAAACTTTGTACATGATTGAAATCACATGTTCTTTGATTAAGATCATACATTGTACTTGATTCGAATCAAATGAAAATAGGTCAAAAATCAAAATTTCTTTTATTCCATTGAAGAGTGAACGTAGGCTCACCCGAGGATGACAGAGTCGAAGCACTACAATCCAGGTGTCATCTCTCTACCTTTTACTCTTGTATTTATATTTTGTATTATATTGCATGCCTAGGTTTTTCAATTCATATAATAGTTTATCGTTTATTGCATTGTTAACGATTTATGGCTTAAGATTAGTTTTTGTTGGAATTGAGACCTAATCGAGATTTAGTGGTGATTAAAATCTGAGAAACTTGTTGAGTTTGGAATGCGCAAATTGAATCATTGTATACTAATTTCTCGTGAATTATGCTAGTGGTATTGTTTGAATACCTTGTGTATCATAATTAATTCAATTTGTGTTTGTTGTACATTTATTAAGTGTTTACGTGAGTTAATTTTTATTCAAGTATAATTCACTCTATTTTTCTCTAATACTTCCGTGTGCATACTTTGAAAAACCTCTAATATTTCATTTTGGAAGAATCAGTTGATTTATTTTAAAAAGTTTATTCACTCCCTCTAGACTGTTTTTTTACACTATATTCTTGCCTAACATATTGAACTTCGCCCAAGGAAGGAGGCTTAAAACCCTCGGGAGTAGGTGCTTCCCATATCTCTCTAAGAAGGGTTAGGGATCTAGAATTTCTGCATCCTTTGTATGGGCCTCTATAAATGCCTCGTTTGCAGTTGAATGTTAAGGATGTTGTTCTCCAAAGTTTGATTTTGAAGATGCACCTGGTCCATGGCAGCGCGCATTTATGCCATGGCATTAAAGTAATTGCTACTTCTAGTATCCTCTCGTGTATGAGATTGTTTCGTCCTAGTAAGCATGATTGGAGACAGTTAGGACTAGAAGAATAGGCTTTGGTGAGTGCTAAGATGGTTATAATGATGAAAGGGTGTGGTTAGTTTTACCAGGGCGCCATGGTTGAAGGCACTGTACTTGCTAAAAAGAGTAGAAATGCATAACACCCCTAGGTTGGTAGGTGTTGTTAGAGGTTTTAATGTTTATGTGGGGTAATAGAAAGCTCACGAGGGTAATAAGCTCTATTTCAAGGGTGTTTTCTATGTGTGTATTAGATTGTTCTCCTCAACCTTAGGGTTGAGATATTTATAGAGGCATATGGACCTGGATTTGGGATTCTTAAGAAGTAGTAATTGTTCCACCGTTACGATGAAGCTCGTGAATCGCTTATTTCTCAGGAATCATGGTTATGACTTCTTCCACATGTGTATATGGACAACATACACGCCATTATCCATGTTTTCTCCCAAGGCGAGCCATTGGTGGATGAAGTCAAGTCTAGGCGACATGCCTTTAGGCGGGCTCCTGCTACCAGTTAGTCCCCGTGTCACCCCATGCATGCCTTTGTAAACATATTATTACAAAACCCAAATACAATGAGAGTGGAAAAGTAGAAAAATGAACATCAATATTGGTGGTAAATGGATATTCTCGACAATATGGAGTGGATTACAATGCACTCTTTGCACCAGTGGCAAGACAGAACACACTAAGGTGAATTAGATAAGAAGTTCCATGTTGACTATTGACTAGGCTACTAGAAGGGCAACACGATGATAATGTACAAGTTGGAGAAGTTCTTGTATGGTCTCAAAAAAGAACGAAAGGCAATGTATAAAAAGATATAATCTTATTTATTTCAAGAAGGATTCCTAAAACGCCTTCATGAACGCACGCTATTTATTAAGCATAAATAAAAAGAAATAATCATAATTGCAAACATGTATGTCGATGACTTGATTTTTTTAAAAAGGAAATGATCAAGTAATGTTTAAATGGGGAAGAAGGTTTTCATGATTGGTCTTAGAATGACGAGGTATTTCATAGGAGTTTAAGTCAAGCATAACAAGATTGGCATTTTCATCTATCAATAAAAATAAGTGAAAGAATTTTGACAAATATTTGAGATGATTAATTGTATATCATGGTGCTAGGGTGGAAGCTTTCAAATGATAAATGAAGAAAGTGTGTTGATGAAATTGTCTACAAATAAATGGTAGGATATTTAACGTGTCTCTTGGTAACTAGACTCTTTCCTACTCAACTCGCTTTATTGCAAGATATATGTAAATTCCAATTGCGGTATTCCCTTGGCCTTAAGTCTTCCTCGCCCAAGGAGGAAAAAATGTGGGGTAAGGCATATATTGGATAAGAAGAAAATCATAATCGCTACTGATGTCTCCCTTTGAAATAGAAATTGAACAGTTCAACATTTGACAAGGTGGACGGTGTGCTAGAGACTATACTAATAATACATTACCCCTCAAAGGAATAAATGATAGACTCTAAGTGATATATACTCTCCACTATTAAAAAAACACTACCCTCATCACCATTATCACATACTCAACCAAAATAGTCTGCAATTCAACAACGCCGACCATTTACAAGATCTCTCATCTCACGTGAGCGAATTTCTTAGATATGTATGTTAGATTTTACTTTCTACCTGACTTAACAAAATAGGAAGTCATTGGGCTTGTCTGAAACAAATATTGTTGATATTATGACCAAAACCCTAAAAACATTGAAAAAAAACTCAATGAGAGAGAGTATTAAAGTGTAGACTCTTTTCCAAAATTATATAAATAGGGACCGTTACCCTAAATTACATACACCGATACACACACCGTCTATCCCTCTCTCTGTTTTTTCAAAAACTCTCACGATGACCGCTTTCCCACCCACCACCGCCTCACCCAACGGAAACCTCCATTCTTCATCCAAACTCAAACCTCTATCTGGAAAGAAACGTTCCAAGACTGCAAAGAAGAAAACAACGGATAAGATCAACCCCGTCGAAAATGGAAACCCTAACGGGAACCATGCTGATAAGAAACCACGAACCAAAATACCGGCAATGGTATTTGACTATGCCAATTGGGTCATGAATGTGAGTACGCATAAGATGAAGATAGGGTTTGAGTTACTTGATGAAGCCACCAAGGAAGAAATGGCTGAAAGGTGGGAGGAGTTGGAAACTGCTGAGCACAAGCTGTTTGTGGAAAAGGCTAAACTAGTTGCAGAGCAAATGAGGTTGATACTCGAGGCAAACCAGAACTCCTTCTCAACCCATTAGGCTGGAGAATATGCTGGATGGATCAGTTTTTTGTGAACCAATTTGTTAGTACTTCTTTGACCTATATAGTCTATGTTTTGTGTTTGTGAAGTGATTTTGTTGCTGTATTTCAGTATCTAGCATATAACTATAACAATTAGGTTTGGATGATGTACTGGATAATGGTTAAGATGCTAACTTCACTCTTTAATATATGACAAATGGTTCTTGTACTCATTTTCGAGTTGTTTCCAAGTCTAATTTTGATTTATTTGAATCATTGCATTGATCTGTAACACTGACATTTTAGATTGAAAGTGCGTGGAGTGTTTTGTTTTGACTGGTGTTTGCGTAGCACTGACATTTGACAGTTCATATTGAAAGTGTGTCAAAGTGTTTTGTTTTGACGGGTGTTTGCGTAGCTCTGACATTTCATATTGAAATTGTCAAATGTTTTGTTTTGACGGGTGTTTGTGTATTTGTCTATATTCAGACACTTTTTTCGTGATTGTTACATACCATAACTTATGTATAACCTTGTTAATCTTCGTGTGTCATTGTTGTGTTTCATGCATGACTTGTGAAGAAATCTTAGTTATTTCCATGGGATTATTGCTAGTTTTGATTGTTGAGCTGAGCTGGTTTTGTTTGGTGTGTAGTATTCATCCAATTTCACCATGTCTTGGAACATTGCAAAGCTATATCATGACCTCTAAGTTTATGATATTACATTTTTTATTCTTATTGATTACTATATCCATTTATGTTATAGTTATGTGACTTATCAGTGTAAAACAGGGGTTCATTTTGTCTGTTTCTTATTATTTGTTTGTCTTGTATCTGAGAATTGATTTGTGTAATACTATCTTTGTTAGTATTTTTTTAAATCTCTTGTTGTACAATTAATGCATTTTTCAACTGTCTAGTGTTTCAATAAAAAGGTATACAGACCATGTCAAGACCCCTGTTTTTTCAGTTTTTGCAGCAATTGCTCTTCTTTTAGTCTTCTAATTTTCGGATAATTAGTAATTTGACAAAATTCTTGGTATAAATTACATTACAATTGAACCATATCTTGCTGGAAAGAACCAAACTGTTGATGTCGCTTCACGAACTGAGCGGATTGTACAGACAGTTCACTAATCTGAACCTTTTTTCAAGAAAAACTTTAATGATTTGGAAATTACACAAATATTTTAAAACTGTTATTCTCAAACTGAACAACTGTTCTTCATGCTTGATACACACATATTCTTGACTATTTGTCATTGTCCCTGAATCTGAAATGTTTGGGCCGAAAAACCAATTCAAACTATGTTAAACTTGAGATAGGTGTTTTATGCACGCCCTACTTAGTTAAACATGAGCAAAGTTATTGTTACTGTGAGTTTTCAAATTCATTGAGCTTTCTAGACTACAAATATTGTGTGGTTGTGTTAAAAAAGGTGTCAACTTAATCGAATTGTGTTCTCAACTAAACTAATATTGGTTTTCATTTGCTTGTTCTCGTTCATTTGAAATCAGTGAAAACAAATGCCTGAGTTATCATCTTCTTGAAACTTACCTATATGGTGAGTGATTAAATAATGGTTTGAACTTTTAACGACATCTTGTATTTCTAAAAAAATGCCAAGGAAAAACATGTCCTGTTAATGGAAACTCTGATCAGAAACCTACATAAAATATTCCTACAAAGTTAAATACTAGCAAATTCATTGTTACTGTGAGTTTTCAAATATTTTGTCTATATTTATGTTACTAAATTTCATATCTCGAGAGTTTGAGCTTTTATTAGATTACAACTGCTTGAGCTATCATCATCTTCTTGAAACTTACCTATATGGTGAGTGATTAAATGATGATTTAAACTTTTAACATGCGTAGTGCCTCATACTCTCATGTAACATGCACATATTATTGGATCCATTCAGTTGAGATTTCTCATAATTGGATTGTTTGTTTGTGTATCCTTCGTTTGGGATTTCTCATATTTGTTTGCCGGATCCCTGAATTGTGCTTTCTCCGAGGGTTGGATCTGAGAAATGCAATTGTTTGTCCTTTGTTTTTTCTTATCTTCCTCTGGTTAACTTTAAAATATTCAGACTTTTAATTTAACTAAACGATAAACGTCTATATGGATAGCAAATGACATGCAAATTTCGTTTTGATAGAAGTTTGAAAAAATTTGAGCAGAGCGAGGTGGATATAGTTGAGACGGACATAATTATGGTGTAAATTTAAAAATAGTTGCATAGTTGAGACGAACATAATTGATGGTGTAGATTTAAAAATAGTTGCATAGTTGAGAGTGTGGATTTAAAAAGAGTTGAGGGCGTAGATTTAAAACCTACATAGTTCTCGGGTGTAGATCTAAAAATTTACTTGATCTACACACAAAAAAAATAGAACAACACACTCTATTTTTTAATAGAACACTCTGTATTTTTAATACATAAAAATAAAAAAATATGTTAATGTCCGCAATCATAAATGTTGGAAAAAAAACAGGTTAAATATATTTTTAATTCTTATAAATATGACAGACTTCAATTTTAATTCTTACAAAATTTATAAATATATATGACTTCCAATGTGACAACCAAGAGGTAATGTTATTTGTGGACATTCCTAATACTTGTTTCCAAGAAGACATTTTATGAACCTCTGTAAAAAGCAGAAGACATTTTATGAACCTCTGTAAAAAGCAGAAAGTAACAATAATTTTGTTTTTCTCAGAAATCCTTTGACAACATAAATCTCTTCTCTATAATTACAATAATGTCCTTGTTAGCACCTGCAGGAATCCTTGGACAACATAACTCTCTTCTCTATAATTGCTAATGTGTTATTGCATTATCTTTCTCGACATGAATTAAATGTTGAATTTGCTAATGTTGTCCTTTTTTGAATTTTTTTCATACCAACCATATTAAGGCGTGACTGTGAACCATGTATCTCTTTACATGACAAGCATATATTCTGCCAAACTCACCGAATAAGTGTTTTCGTAAAAATGACCGGATATTATATGTGAAGGGGTTGTTAATTGGTTCAGCTCCAACTACATGTCAAAACAAATGTAACCAATGCCATTACAAGTTCTAAGCCATGTACATGTTCAACAAAGTCATATGCATACTGCTGCTTCAAATTCTCCCATAGAAGGTGGATTCTTTATCCAAGATGGTAATAATAGGTACTCAAATTACAAGCCATTGATTTTCCTACCTGCTGTTGTGAAAAATATTGTTTTTAAAGTTATTTAAAGGGGTTTAAAATAGGGGTGGCAAAACGGGTCGGCCCGCGCACCCGCAAAAAAATGGCGGGTTGGGTTGGGATTTTAGGCCCGCCGCCCGCCCCGCCAATGTCCTCCGCCCGCCAAAGCCCGCCCCTTCTCCAAAATTTCCTCTTTTTTAGTTAATTCTAATAATTTCAATTCTTGATGGTTTATTTTATATATATTTATTTGTAAATATATGTAATATTTTTTTAAGTAAAATTTGTTAAAAAGTTGCTTTTATAAAAAATTGTTTTAAAAAATAAGAAAAAATTTAATTAAAAGGTAAAAAAAGTTATTAATCTATTAAAACAATGAAAAAAAATATAAATAAAAATAGGCGGGGAAGCTCGCCGTCCGCCAACCAGCCATCTTAGCGGGGCGGGCATGATTTTTATGCCCATTTCACTTGGCAGGCATGTCCGCCCCGCTCGTTTTTTGGCGTGGCGGGCGGCCCGTTTTGCGACCCCTAGTTTAAAACCCCCACAATCTATCTCTTTTTCTTTAATACTAACTTTAACTGACGTGGCGTGACACGTAAGTTTCCGTTAGTGAATTTAACGGGAGGAACAAAACTAAAATTGAAGATTATCATATTTATAAGGATCCCTGAGATATTTAATCTTATAAAAAATAATTATTTTTAGATTCATTAAATATACAATATATTTAATCTATGTATTGTCCAATTGGTTATTCAGTGTATTTGTAGAACACTTTAAAAAGAAAGACATTCTTTATTTATAAATAATACTTCCTCTATTCTTTAATATTAATATAAAAAAGTTTAATTTTTATATTTATAGAAGAATCAATGTATTTAAATTATATATAATTGTATTTAAGTAACTTATAAGAACAAAATTATAAAATATTTTTAAAGTCTATTTTTAAAACAAGAAAAAGAGACTTTAACTATTTTTTCTATGTTGGTATTCCCAATGTATATAGCTTTTGATTTTCTTTTTTTAGAACTAATCATATACTTTTCCGGCTGCACGGATAAATTTATTTAATACGTATCTAAATTTGAAATTAGTTATTAACTTTAAAATTTTAAAATAAATAATAATTATATAAACAATATAAACTCAATTGTGTTAAAATATAAAGAGAAAAATAAGGATCCGTGTGATGAAAGAAAATGAATATTTAATATTTGAGTTTTTTTATTTTTAAATTAAGGTAATTGTTGATAAAAACAAAATATGTATTGTGCTGACAGTGATCCGTGAAATAGACCTTATTTGATATAATATAAATTGTATTTATATACATATGTATATTTAAAATGAGTTACTTAATTGTAAAATAAAAAATAATCATATAAATTTAATTGTATTAAATAATCATGCAATAAGGAGAAAAAAAAAGCTCATGAGAAGAAAGAAAAATAAAAGAATATTTTGATATTTTGAAATAAAGATTTTGTCTTTTAAGTCAACATAAAATGTTGATTATAATAAAATAGACATTGAGGAGTGTTCTCCCGTAGCTTTCTTTTCTTTCTGGGCTAAGGCCCTCTTTTGTGTAAAAAAATAAAAGTTAAAGCAATAGTAGATTAAAATAAAATAAAAATTGTGTGGATAGTGACCCTAAAATAAAATAAATTATTAATTTTTATAAAATTAAAAAATTTAATTATTAATATTTTTAATTATAAATAATAATCTTAATATAAAATTTTTACTTTTTAAAACTATTAAAAATTAATATATTTAAATTATATATAATAATCTAAATACATTTATTCTTCAATGAATAAAAGAAAAATTGAGGATTATAGAGAGTAACTTATAAGAAAATAATCATAAAATATTCCTAAAGTTTAATTCTAAAACATAAAAAAAGACTTTAACTATTGTTTTTTCTATGTTGGTATTTCCAATGTATATAGCTTTTGATCTTTTAATCTTTTTCCTTGGTAATGTATATAGCTTTTGATCTTTTAATCTTTTTCCTTTGGAATTAATATTTTGAGTAAACTATACATTTGTCTAGAGATGCTTCATTCTATATAAAGAGATTCATAACTCAAATCACATTATATCAAATCACAAGATGAAGAAGAAGACACACTCTTCTCCGCTCAATGAGCAATCCATTGACTCTTCTGATGAAAGTGAATCTTTCTCATCTTCTTCATCATCCGAAAATGAAACCCAATCTCTCACCGAACCATCCTCCTCCTCCTACTCCTCATCATCATCAGATGAAGAATCTCAATCTCTCAGCGAACCATCCACCCCTTCTTCACCGTCTTTGAATTTTTCATCACAAACTCAATCTCTTGAAGAAACATCCATATCCTCATCTTCTTCAGTTTCTTCTTCATCATCAGTTTCAAAATCCACTTCCAACTCGCCAACTTCGAACTCAAACCACAAAACTCAGGCCCAATCCTTCATAGTATCGTCTCTATCTGGAACTAAGCGTTCCGGGGAGAACATCAACGACCCTGAACCTGAAGAAAAGAAGAAGAAGAAGAAAGAAGATTCTAGCCAAGACCACAAAAATCACTTAAACTCTGTCATGCTGAAAAGAGAGAATGCACTTCCGAAAAATTTGACTATCTCACACAATCAGAAACTACTTGAATCCAATGTTGAACAAGAAGAAGAAAACCCTAATAATGAAGCAGCTGGTAAGAAATCATTTGAACCTAAAGTTGAACAAAAAGAAGAAGAAAAAGGAAACCCTAGCGGAAAAACTCCAAGTAATAATGAACCTGCCGATGAAAAACCGCCAAAAATTAAGCAGGAACAGTTACCGTAGAAGTATGCTTTTCACAACAGCTATCTTTTGCAAAACTAAATCATGACTTCTGAGTAGTTTTTATCATGTACTAGTATCTTTTAGTTATGAGAAAAATAAGTTTAATATTTTGTTTGTTTATTCATTTTGATTTGTTTGTCTTATATTTAGCATCTGAGAATTGATTTGCTGGTTCTTAAATCTCTTGTTGTACAATTAATCTATTTTCAATTGTCTAATATTTTAAGTAGAAACAAGATATGTAGATCTTCCCAAACATAAATGGTGAAGTGTACTATTTCTTGTTGTTTTTCATACATAGATTATGTATCATATTTTATATGCAACCAAGGTTTGTTGGAATCTATAGCAATTTCAAGACAATATGTGATTAGGTTTGTTGGTTAAGTAGATTCATGAAAGACAAATAGTTGTAAACCATAATTATAAGTTTGAAAACATACTAATATTATGAAATCCCTTAAGATCATGCACTATCATTCTTGATACTAGCTTTATTAGCCTATTAAAATTTATTAAAAAAAAATCAAATTCAAAAGTAGCATATAACAATTTTCAAAAAAAAAAAAAAACTCAAGAGTACTACAAATGATTTCAACTTTTCATAAAAAGTTTTCGAGTTTAGTTAAGGAGGAAGTTTATGTGATGTTCGACCCTTTTTTTAGAGAGCGATGTTGCCTAATAGTTTATTTTTTTTGTCGCTCTCATTTCGAAGGTAGAGCCTTTTTTAGAATTGGGCAACTTTAGACCTATTTCACTTTTCAGATCTTTGTATAAGTTAGTGGCGAAAGTGTTGGCGTCTAGGCTTGCTAGTGCCATAGAGAAGCATATCTCCCAAGAGCAATCGTCGTCTGTTAAGGGAAATCAGTTGGTGGATGGAGTGGTTGCACTTAATGAGATTGGAGTCGCAAAAGCGTCTAAGTAATAAATAGTATTTTATTTTTAAACTAGATTTTGAGAAGGTTTTTTCAAATCAGTCAGTTTGTCTTTCCTGGATTATATGTTGCAAAGGTTTTGGTATAGTGTTAGGTGGAGGGCTTGGATTCATGTGTTTTTTTTTTCCGGTTAGTCTCTCTCTGTTTTGGTGCATGGGTGCCCAACGAAGGAGATTAGTAACCTGAAGGGTGTGAAGCAAACAGACCCTTTAGCTGATTTTCTTTTTCTTCTGCTTGTGGAAGACCTTAGTTCTTCTTTAAAAAAGGCAGTCATGGTGAGTGTTTTCAGAGGTTCAAGGTGGGTACAAAAAGGGTTAGAGCACAACTAAGGAAATAGGCTTTGACCTCGCTTAAAATAAGGCTTTTACCTTAGTTAAGAGGATGAGGTAACATATAATGAAAAATGTATATTATTCCTCAAGCTAAGCCAAAATTTTCTACGAACTTATCTCGAACCAAAGTGAGCTTTTAAATCAGCCTGAATTCATGAACTGATACTCCTGATTCTATTTATAAAAAATAATTACTTTTATGAATTGAATTCTCACAAAACAATACTCCAAATTCTATTTATAAAAAATATTTATTTTTATATTCACTAAATATACAATGTATCTAATCTACGTATTATCCAGGTGCGATGGTTATTTAATGTATTTATAAAGCAATTTTTTATTTATAAATAATACTTCCTTTGCTCCTTATTATAAGAAAAAATTTATTTTTTATACTTATTGAAGAATCAATGTATTTGGACTATATATAATGTCTAGATATATTGATTCTTTAATAAATCTAAATACTTTTTAAATTATATCAAAGACTATAACGACCATAGAGTAACTTATACGAAGATAATTATAAAAAAAATTGTAGAGTCTATTTTTAAAGTAAAAGGATACTTTAACTTGTTTTTTTCTATGTTGGTATTCCTAATGTATATAGTTTTGATCTTTTTCCTTTTGAATTAATATATTGGGGTAAACTATTAATTTGTCTAGATATGCTTCATTTTATATAAAGAGATTATTCAGAACTCAAAGTACGTTATATCATTGTTATAAGAAAAATTTTATTTTTTATATTTATTGAAGAATCAATGTATTTGGATTATATATAATGTTTAGATACATTAATTCTTTAATAAATCTAAATACTTTTTAAATTATATTAAGGACTATAAAGACCAGAGAGAGTAACTTATATGAAGATAATTGTCATACCCCAAAATTTGCCCATCATAATTTTACTGTTAAGCTAATTCAAGTATCAAAGGCTCAAGGGTGGACTAAGTGCACACTCTCCTAATCGAAGGCTTCACAACTAGGGTTTTGATCTTCTCAAGGAGAAATCAACTTCTGATACCTCAAGTGGACTCCATGACCTCTCATATGATTCAAAGAACCTCTATGCCAAGTTTCAAGTTCTGGTTCCCAAGATTACTCAATCAAAAGCTCAGATAGTCAATAGTCGACTAATTTGACCTAAAAGTCAATTCTGGTCAAATTACAGTCAAAATTCTTGATTTTTGGTCAACATCAATATTTTGAGGTTACATTCATCATTTGATCAAAATTTGATCATGATTCGTCAAGGAAAGCTCCAAAATCAACAAAACTCGAAGTTTCTAAATTAGGGTTTTTGACCTAAAAGTCAACTGAACTTTGACCAGCCATAACTTTCACATGGAACATCAGAAATTTTCCATCCAAAGCTCAATATGAAGGGAATTGAATTATCTACAATTTTGTAACTCACAAGCCAAGTCTAAAAATGTTTCATTTAAGAGATATGAATTAAAACATTACAGGTCCTTCCAGAAGCTCGCAAAAAGCAGTTTTTTGTCAGGAGTAATATCATCAAGATAAAATCTCCAAATGAAAAATATGTTCCAAAGTGGCTTGTAGAAGACATATTGGGCTTTTCAAAAAGTCCTAGAACATCTTCATATGATAAATATTGAGGGAGTTATGACTTGTTGAAGTTGGTAAATTTTTGAAGAAATGCATGGGCCTATTCTTTTATGACCCAAACTTGTTCCTAAAGCCATCAAGGAGTTCCAAGTCCAAGTCCATGAATATTTGATTTTTATTGAATTTTTTTTATTGAATTTTTTTATTGAATTTTTTATTCATTTAAAATGCAATTTAAATCAAATAAGTGAAAGAAAGTATAAGATTTGATTTGGTTCTATTATCCAATCAATTTTAATCATTCAATGGGATAAAATAGGATTCAAATTCGTTGCCATACAGATTGGAAAGAGAGGGATAAGATTTGAGCCAAAATTGGAAATATCCATTCAAGGATTAAATCAAATATCAATCTTGCAAATTACAAAGATTGAATCCATATCTGTTAACCTAATATGCTCCTTATAAATACATGAATAGGTTCAAGCGAGATGGACAAGGATTGCAGCCCAGAAACAATGGTACCACGCTCAAAAAAAATCTAAGGAAAAGCTCAAGTCGATTTCCAAGTTACTGAGCAATTCAAGAGACTTTGGCCATTCAAGCACGTTCCTGGATCATTCCTGAAGCTACTCCAGTCGCTAACAAGGTTCAACGCGCCCAGAATAACCAACTGTGAGCCACGGTTTGTCTTAAACTTTTTGAATTTGAATTCCATGATTCATGACACTTAAACGTATTTTGAGCATATATATTTGTTTGTGGTGATGTTATGAATGTTCCTGGGCAATTATTCATGTGTTTGCATGACTATAGCATGACCTACCATGAACGAGCATTAGGGTTTGCGTTTAGGGTTTTTCGTTGCAGGTGAAATTGGACTGAATTGAGACCATGGATGGATTCGCAAGACCAAACCGAGGCTAACCATGGCTTCATCTTAAGTTTATATGGCACATATTGTTATTTTTGATTTGCAGGACTTGTAGCAACGAACCAAAAACCGTGGCTAAAACCTTGATCTAAACCGACGGCTGGGGAAGAAGACGATGAGGTGTCAATCCGCCTCTAGTCCGTTTGAATCGCGCGCTTCTTTTTTTATTTTCCATTATGTATTTTATTTTCATATATTTTGTTTTTATGCTGTTTTTATATCAACAATTGTTGGTTGATTGAGTGGTTTGTGTGACACGCTGGTGACCTTTGGGGTGGGGGTTCGATCCCTCACGTCCACAATCTTTTTATTGAGATAACTTGCTTCTTAATCCCACGTGCGTTGTCATCAAGTGGACTACCATGAACCTTCATCCAGAACCATCAGATCCAAGCCAGGAATGATCCAGCGTCTCAGAAGGTGGGGGTGCACCATGGAGCTTCCAGACCTCACCACACCTGATCACATAGCTAAGTTTCCTTATTTTTTATTTTTTTTTATTACATGCACCTTTTTATTTTCTTTTTTCTTTTTTTTTAATTCATTTAAACATTTTTTTATCATAATAATTTCATATAACTATTTATTTTATTTAATCGAAAACTTGATTTTTCTCATAACATTAAAAATAATCATTTTTTTACAATAATTGTCTTTCACATCTGCTTTTAATTAATTAATTAATTAGGGTTAATCCAATAAATTATTTAATTTTTTATTTAATCGAACTTTTTCGATTTTCTTAATTCTCAATAATGTTAAGTGGTTTATTTTTTAAACTAATTGTTTTAAGCCTGGTTTATTTTTTTATCAAATAGGGTTTGTAGATTTTTTAGTCAATTAGGGTTTGTAGATCTTTAATGCACTAACCTTTCTCTTCTTCTTTTTCTAATTTTTCAGGGTTGATCAAGGATCGATGAAAGCTCAAGCCATTCGATTACCCTAAGATAATTATATTCCTTCTATATTTTGCCTCTATTTTCCTGCAGGTGTTTATTGTAATAGTTTAGGTTTATAATTCCTGCCTTTATTTTTCTGCCCTACAGGTGTTTATTGTAATAGCGTAGGACTATTAAACTGTTTTACTTTTCTGTTGTGGTTAGTAATCCTAGGGAGTGCAAGATAATTAATCGAATGTAGCTAACATTATTTACAAGATAAAATATCTAAATTAAATCACCTGAATGTGCCGCACACACACCTTTAGGGTAACCTCTCTTGTTGTCTGTTGCCTTATTATTTGTTGCCTTGTTGCCTTATTAATGCCTTTAAAATAGTCAAGTCCCTCGATTCCGAGGATACCTAAAGCAAAGGTTGCCTTTAAAGTTATTGAAATCATCATATGAGATCTAGTCCCTCGAAGTTGCCTCGGTAAGACATGATGATTGTCCCAATTTCTAAGGTATCCTCGCATGTTGCCTAAAGATTAAATGACTATTATATCCTTCCCTTAGACTACCGCTCTCTTTATGGCAGTGACAGTCTTATGGCGAACGATAATTTCTCGATGACCCTTTACATCCAATGAAAAGACTTCCTACCCTCTTATGGTATGGATAGCCCTTTCAACTGAAAAGCTAAAAGAACAATTTTTCAAACTTAGGGTAGGTAAATTTTAATTGCTTGCTCTAAAATTCAAATTACTTTTCACACCTCCTTTTCAAAACGATTTCCAAAAGGCTACGCTTATTTACAAGCTAAAGTCCTTATTCAAAAATCTTTTCTAAACACACACAACACTTCAAACATTTCAAACAATTCAAAAGTGAGCTAAGCAATTAAGAGCCCATGGATAACCATGGATGCAAAGGGTGCTTACACCTTCCCTTTGTATAACTTACCCCCGAACTCAAAATCTCTTTAAAAGGTCTTTTTCTGTTCTTTTAGCCTTTCTATATATTGGATAAAAGAAAAGTCGGTGACGACTCTTGCTATCCGCAACATTTCAAAAAAGTCAGTTCTCCCACCGTATTACAATAATTATTAAAAAAATTGTAAAGTCTACTTTTAAAGTAAAAGGACACTTAAACTTGTTTTTTTCTATGTTGGTATTCCAAATGTATATAGTTTTGATATTTTTCCTTTTGAATTAATATATTGGGGTAAATTATTAATTTTTATAGATATGCTTCATTTTATATAAAGAGATCATTCAGAACTCAAAGCATGTTATATCATTGTTACTCTTTAATTTAAACTTTATTCTCAAAACAAGATGAAGAAGAAGACAAACTCTTCTCCACTCAATGAACAGTTCATTTATTCATCTGATGAATGTGAATCCTTGTCATTTTCTTCAATCATTCGATAATGAAACTCAATCTCCCACCGATTCATCCATCTCCTCCTGCTCCTCCTCCTCGTCATCATCAGATGAAGAATTTCAATCTCTCGGGGAATCATACACCATCTCTTCACCGTCTTCTTATTCTTCATTACAAACTCAATCTCTTTAAGAAACACCCATATCATCACCTTCTTCAATTTCTTCTTCATCATCTGTTGCCGAAGAAGAAACCCGACTTCTGTCTTTTTCAAAATCCACTTCCAACTTGCCAACCTCAAACTGAAACCATAAAACTCAGGCGCAATCCTTCATTGTATCTTCTCTATCTGGAACTAAGTGTTTCAGTGATAACATCAACGACCCCAAACTTGTAGAAAAGAATAAGAAGAAGAAGAAAGCAAATGCTAGCGAAGACCACAAAAAGCCGTTAAATTATGTCATGCTGAAAAAGAGAGAATGCACTTCCAAACAATTTCTTCATCCCACACTATGAAAAATAATTTGAATCTAAATTTGAACAAAAAGAAGAATAAAGAAGTCAAAACTTTAATAGAAAGTTCTGAAACAAACATCTTCAGCAATTCAACCTCATATTTCATCCTTATAAAATATACCGTGTTACCAAGACCATTGCCAAAGAACTACACACATTTTTGCATAGCTAACGCACCCTCCTTTGGATCTAGGTCATCTAAGGGAAATTAGTGATGGAGCACTAAGACGTCCACCTCAATCTGAGGATTACCTAGGAGAGAGGGACATGGATCATCTACCTTTGGTCGGGGAATGATCCTCTATGATGTGGAGCATAGTTCATAGCATAACCGCATCTAGTCCGTTTCATGCTCCTCACCTGTAAGTATGATTCAAAGTTGTTCCAGACTGGGTCGACGCCTGGCCCAATTGGACTATGGCCCAAACCCAATCAAGTTATGGACTGAGCCAATGCCCGACCCTGTTAGATTAAACGCGTGGCCTCCTCGTCACCCGGGCGTAAACATGTGGCCTTCGGTCATTTGATTCAAGTAGCTCTGGGTCGAGCAGGATATGACCCGGGCAAGGGCACATGCCCGGCCCTAGGGAGGTGTTCCCTGCGAGCACCTTTGTCCGCTCGTTCCATCGAGGACCCTCCTCCTCGTAGGGTTTCTTCATTCTCAACCTTCCAGATTAAACGGAGTCCGCGCTCTCCCTAAAAGACCGCGTCTCCCCTTAAGATTCGAAATGGTTGACCCAGGAAGAAGATCACATGATGGTCTCCACTATCCACGTAGAATCCTGGCAGTCTCCAAATTGGGTCTGGGCATCCAGTCCAATAGTGAGATCTTGGCCCAGCGCTAGGGGCTATAAATACCCTCTTTCACTAGAGGGTCAGGTAACATCATTCACTCTCTTTTACCTTGTGTTTGCACTATGATTGCTTCTCTTTCTTACTTTGGCATCGGAGTACCTTGCAGATACACCCCCTAATTCACACAAGACCCAGTTCATTGCAGGCCTCGAAGATCCATCTGATTAGGTACGATCAAAAGCATATATGTATTTAATCTAAATCTCCTTATTCCTATGAATATGATTCAAAGGATAGTTACATCTAGCCGATTCCATGTGAAATCATTACATGTGTGGTTCAAATCATAAATGTGGGTAGTTGAACTCTTGACTCACCGTTACAAAGTCAATGTAGAGACATATCAAGCGAAACCAATGCATTACTTGCGAAAGCACATTTTAATTATAGTTGCATCATGTCGGGTCAGTATCTTACCAAGATAACATGTACATCTTAACGTGGCGTGCTCATGAATATAGCAGCCAACATGACCTCGTAAAGAACTTAAGGTCCTTTACACTTTAAGAAAACATTATTTATCACTCTTTGTAGCATAGGAACTATAAAAATTGCAGGGCTCAAATGAAAACCCTAGCTCTCCTTGAATCTCAACCGATTAAAAATTATGATTAACGGGAGGACAGTGTGAAACCAAAAGCTCAAACATACAAAAGGTAATAATATCAATAAATAATAAAATTGTTTACGAGCCAAAGCCCAAAAGTCTAAAAAAATATTACAAGAACAAAAAAAAAAAAGAATAATAAGGGGGCAAAAAGACCCTTAAACGCCGGCTTCCAAATTTAATATACCCGAACCACCCCTAACATCCTCCCCAAGAATGACCCAGAAAGGATCCAACTGGTCAGAGTGACGCAAAGGCTGGGGCAAAATTCTCGCATCTCCTCCAACCTCTGATCCCAAACCCAGTACATGAACTTCATAGCATGTTGAAGGGACTCTAGAGCAAGAGAATCCTTCAACTTCATTATATAAACATCCAAAGTTGACAGAGAATTGTATCACTCCACCTTTTTTTGCAAAGAGTCAACAAACTCGGCCTTTGTCTGCAATTTAGCCTATTCCTTCTCAACCATGGAATTATCCCGCTCAAAGGTCTCACACTTCTCCTTCAGCTTATCCCACTCCATAGAGAGGTCACCCGAGCCTAATACATCATCTTGGCCAGTAGCTACCATCAAAACCATATATCTGACCATGAATACGGTACATGAAGCATATACAGTAGGACATTGCCTATCAGTTATAGATTGACTTCAAATGAAAGTTAGGTCCTGAGTGGCCACGACAACAACAAATTCCTCCAGGGTGCTCGGACTCGGTACCTAAGATGGAAGAATGGCAGTAAGCCAAAAGAAAAGGGTAAAAACATCCAACTCAGTATTCTCCACCAAACGAGCTTGTTTTGAAGAACTTCTTTCAATAGGAGTGGACGGGCTATCATTATGATTCCTCTTAATATGAGAAGAAGATGGTGAAGGCTCACAGATAGAGAGGCAGCCGCCGTAGTGGTCATTTGTTCCACCTTAGAAGTCATACTCGAGATATTAGTCCCAACTACTGTCGGGGCAGTAAATATAGTTGGTGTATGGATAATTGGAGCATGAATAGGTGCAACAATAAAAGTTTTTATTACTCAGCATGCTGAGTCAATCGTAAGATTCTGATCCTTGGTGAGCACGAGAACCTTCTGCAAATGATCCATATTATCTGCAAGATAAAAGTTACACATGCTAAAAAATGCCCCGGGTTCATATCCTAACCAAAGAGTTATTGCCTATCGGCATGATCGGGTGCACTAATATTCGCATAGGTATCAATCAACTTCTTTTTTCGATGATAACGGGGTACTTTTCCAGGACCAAGTCCTTTTTCATAGTCATGCCTTTGATACCAAGGACACAAAGCCTCTTTCACTTTCACCTCCTCGGAGGATAGAGGACTTATCTCTAAGTGGTAAGAAGAAAAAGGGCAGCGGAAATGAACACTAGACTAATACTTCAGAAAATTGATTTTACAAGAACGAGCATATACCACTAGGGGCAAAATAGAATAAAGGGAAAAGTGAGCCTCAGGAGTAATGTAACAACCCAATTTTATTTCCCGTATTTAATTATTAGATGTTTTATTTATTTAATTATTATTTATGTGGTAATTAATTATTTTGTGTGAAATTTATTTAATTAGAGTTTTGTGCTAATTAGATCAATTGGACTATTAGTAATATTATGAAGTAATGTGTTAATGGGCCTAATTAGATAGAACATAGAATTGAATGGGTTAAGCCCATTATATCAAATAGAGTTAGTAAGGGTTTATGAGGGAAAACCTAATTAGAAGAGAAGAGAAAGAAAAGAGGGGAGTAGATTCTTGAAGAGGGAGGATTAGAGATTCAAGGCAAGGGTATGAATCTAAGTCATTATGAGTAGATATAATTGGGTAATGTTGGTTGGGTTAGTAAATGCATGATTTAGGATTTGGACATTTTGCTATTTCATGAGTTGTATTGTGAATGTGATATGTTAATCCATAAATGATGTGAAACCTAACTTGTATTTATGATTCTATGCATGATTTTATGAATGAGTATGAAAATAACATGTGATTTGGTGGATATATGTTGATTTTGTGAAACCCTAACTTTAGAGATTTTGATAGAATCCATAGAAATGACTTATGAGATATGTTTGATGTTTACCATTGATTATATGTGAAGCATATATGATATAAACATGTTAGAAATATGTTAGAATATTGAATTTGGAAATGTTTTGATGTTGCAAACGTTTTAGTAAGTTTTGGGTTGAGTTAGGAAGATGAAATGCTGTCAAAAGGGGGATTTTTAGGTTCTGGTACAGCAGAAATCGGGTTCCCAATTGGGGGAACCGGTTTCTCAGATTGGGGAACCAGTTTCCACTGAGTAAATGAATTTTTCTTGAAACTTCAAAATGTCAAATATTTTTCGATATTGTTTTAAAATTTAATTTTCGAAAGTCTTCCCCTTCTTTCTCCTTCAAACTCGCAAACATAGCCTAAATGAACGGGTCGGTCCAACTCAACCCATGTACACCCCTCCTATAGAATTTTACCTAGGTAGCATAACTTGTTTCAAAACCAACCTAAGGTGACCCTTAAGAATATGAACAACATTCCAAAAGATAGTGATGAAAGGAATGATTCTTAGAAGCTCCAGCGTAAAGAAAATGACGTTAATGGTAACATGCAAAAGTTATTGAAGAATCAAAAGAAGAATATTCAGAAGGATACGAAGGAAAACAAGGAAGATAAACTGAAAGAGAATCTTTACCTTAAGAATGCCAAGATGGATACCAACAAGGATATGAATCCAATTGTTAGGTCTTGTACACTGAAGTTTGCTAGGTTCTCATACTGATCAACAAAAAAGATGCATTGCCATTCAGTTATGGTTTTTTTTATGCTCTAATGCAAAAACGTCTTATGAAGAATGAGAGAGAAAGTTAGAGAGAGAAGCTGTGTTTTATCTTGATCTTTTACATCATCTTTGCAATGAACACTGCTGGCGGTGGGTGGACTAAGGTTAACAGGAAGGGGAGTTCTGTTTCTGCAAGAAACAAATGGGACATTATGAAGAATTCTTCGGTCGGTGACTGTGGAGTTATCACTTCTTTTTTCATAACTGACTTTGATCATAAATGTGGAGCCAGGGACCTCTTCTTTGAGTTCAAATGCCTCGGGGTGGTGGATGAGATTGTCATTCCTCCAAAGAGAGATTGGAGGGGCGAGAAGTATGGTTTTGTGAGGTTCGTCAATGTTGAAGATGTCAGGTTGTTGGAGGTTAAACTGGATAACCTTTGGCTAGAGGGGAGGAAGCTGAAGGCTAATGTATCGAGGTTTAAAAGGAAGGCTCAAGGTGGTGTCAATAATGATACGCCTCAGGTCCCTGGTAGAAAGGTTTCGTTTGTCTCTAACGGGATGTCCTCTAAGGAAACAAGGAATGCTGAGGGGGGGAACTGGGGGAGGAAACAACAATGACCTAAAGAAGAAGTTTGTATCTTACGCGGATTCGGTGAAACTCAGTGGTTCGTCTAGGTTTTTTCCTGAACAAGGGGTAGCCCCAAAGAAGGACAACCTGAAATCAAGCACAACAGGGGAAGTCAGTAATAAGGAGGCAGTATACAAGTCATTCTTTTACAGTTCTAAAGCGGAAGAGACGGATCGTTTTAGAAAGGCAATGGTGGGTATTTCGAAACTACCTGGTATGGCGTATGGAGTGAGCAAGAGTTTATGGGAGGAGGGAATCTTCTCTGTAGTGGCGACTCCTTTGGGACCTAATCTGTGCTTGTTGGAAGAGAAATCGAAGGGGGATCTGGATCTGTTGTTGAGGGATGCAGGGGATTGGAAAAAGCGGTGGTTCAAGGAGGTTAGGAGGTGGAAGAAACAGGATGTGGAATGCTATAGATCCGTGTGGGTGTCCATCTATGGCATACCTTGTTTTGTGAGGAATAGGAGTTTTTGCGAAACCCTTCTTTCCAACATCGGCGTGGTGGTTAACGGTGAGGGGCTCGAGGGAAACCAGATCCGGATGGATGTCACTAATGTGATGCTGTTCACGCATCTTGTTGAATCGATTAACAGGAAGGTGGCTGTCTCGGTGGATGGTGAGTGGTATGATATTCTTGTGAAGGAGGACGCGATGGTGAGGGTGGGAGACTTGGAAGATGCTTGGTCCGACTCAGTGTTCTCATCGGATGACTCAGTTGGTTCGGAATCATCGGTGGGGATAGAATCGGAAGAGGAAGCGGCGGAGGCTACCGGTAGCGTGAGGGTAGGCGACTTTGGCACAGATTCCCAGAACGTTGTCAAAAGAGCAGGTAAGGACGTTGCAGAGGAACAGGGGGAAAGGCAATTCAGCGAACGGGTTAAGGTTGTAGGCTTTAAGAAGTTTATTCCTATGTCAGTGAAGGAAACTCAGGGAGACAAAGACAACATTTCTAGTATAAGTCAACCTAGGGGGAAGAGAAACGGGATAGCAGCTTTCTCTGTGAAGGAACATTATGTCTCTGAAACGGCTACGAAGGTAAAGGTTGAAGAGAGAGTTTACAAACCTAGTTTTGTGGACTTGGGCAGTGGGGGACCCAATAGTTTTGGGCCCAGAGATTTTTTGGTGGAGGCCCAACCTTCTACTTTGACCCGAATAAGGAAGATACTTCTTTTTCTAAAGCAGCGGCTCCGATTTTGTCGCCTAGTGGAGAGAATAAATTTAATATTTCAGAATCTTCTTCGGTGGGACCAGTTACGATTGGGATTGAAATAACTTTAGCGAATGTTGGTGCTGCACCCATGCACGTCGGAAGTGAAAAAGGAGTGGGTGGCTTATTGTCCTTTGACGATCACTGCCTTAAAATAAAAAATTCAAAAAAGGTGAGAAAGCACATGAGGGAGATTTTTAATTTGGGTGAAAGGGTGGACAATTTTTCTTATCCTCCAGAACTAATGTTCCCTTTGCAAAATGAAGGGGGACGTGGGTCTGTCTTGGGAGATACCTTCGAGGAGCAGTTTTTTTCTAACAATTCTCTAACGCACTCGGAGGTTAGAAACTGTAATGCTAGAGTGATCAGAAAGGGGTTAGGAACGACGTCGGAGGGGTTGTGGAAATCTATGAACATGGTGGGAATCACTAATTCATCGGAATTTTGCAAATCAATCAAGCAACTGGAGGAGATGGAGCTTCGTGGCATTAAAGGGAATGAGGCACCAAAGGTGACAAACAATGGTTTGAAATGATTATTTTTTCTCTAAACATTAGAGGAGGTGGGAAGAGGGTGAAGAGGAAAAGAATCGGCTTCAATATCCAGAGAGGTAGGGTGGACGTGGCTTTTGTTCAGGAAACCAAATTGAGTAATTTACAGCATCAGTTTGTTAGGGAAATGTGGGGTGATGAGTGTGTGGAGTGGTCCCATTTAGAGGCAGTAGGGGCTTCGGGAGGCATCCTTATCATGTGGAGGAAAGATTTCTTCAACCTAATCTATAGCTTTCGAGGAGAGGGTTTCTTAGGCGTTTGTGTGGAGAAAGATAACAAAAGGATCTATTTTGTCAACATTTATGCTTCTTGCGATCATAATGCTAGAATGAATTCTTGGAGGAAGATTGTGGACTTAAAGAGGAGGAGTGTTGTTGGTTCTTGGTGTTTAGGCGGGGATTTCAATCTTGTTACATCTTCGGAGGAGAGAGTTGGGAAGTCGATCGAGTTATAAAAGGGAGATGGAGGATTTTAATGATTTCATTAGGGATATGGATTTGGTGGACCCACCTACAATAGGAGGAAAGTTTACTTGGTCTAATAGGAGTGGTAGCGCTATGAGTAGATTGGATAGATTCCTTCTATCTTCATCCTTCATTGATGATTGGAAGGTAGAAGGTCAATCTATAGGTGAGAGGGATGTGTCGGATCATGCTCCCATTTGGATTCGCGAGAACAAAAGGAATTGGGGTCCTAAGCCTTTTAGATTCAATAATCTTTGGTTTAGCCACAAGGACTTTTTCTCTTTTGTGGAGAAGGTGTGGAAGGACTTGGAGGTGAAGGGTAGAGGGGACTTTTGTCTTATTGAAAAATTGAAGGCTCTTAAATACAAATTGTCTTTGTGGAACAAGGAAGTGTTTGGGTGGATCGACCTTAACATACAGGAGGCGGGAAAAGAGATGCACTTTTTAGATAACAAGTTTGCTCATTTTGCAGGTAATGTTCCGGAGGAGGTTGTGATAAAAAGATCTAAGGCGGCTATCGACTTTTGGGATAACCTTTACAAAAAAGAATGTTTTCTTCGTCTAAAGTCTAGAAAATTGTGGTTAGCCGAAGGTGATTGCAACACGAGGTTTTTCCATAATTCGCTAAAAGATAGAAGAAGGGGGAACTCTTTGTGTTCTCTTTCATCTAGTAGTGGAGTGCTTGAGGATGCTAATGAGGTTAAAGATTTCACTTTCAACCATTTCAAGTTATTCTTCGAGGAGATGGAGGAGGGGAGGCCGACGGTTAATGACTTGAATTTGAAGAAGCTTGAAGTCTCGGAGAGTTTGTGTATTGAGTGTCCGTTCTCGGAATTGGAAATAAAGGAGGCTATTTGGTCGTGTGATGGTAATAAAAGTGCGGGGCCGGATGGGTTCTCCTTAGAATTCTTCAAGAGGTTTTGGTTGGTGATTCAGGAAGACGTTTTGAAGATGTGCAACGATTTCTATTATAAAGGTTCTCTTGTGAAATCCATCACATCTTCCTTTCTTGCTTTGATTCCTAAATCAAACAATCCGCAATCTCTAGGAGAGTTTAGACCAATTTGCTTGGTGGGTAGTATCTACAAAATACTAGCGAAATTGTTAGCGGCTAGATTGAAGGAGGTCATCGGCAAACTAGTGTCTAACAATCAAACCGCTTTCGTCCCGGGTAGATATATGATGGATGGTGTTCTTTTGGTCAATGAAATTATCGATTGGACAAGAAGGAAGAAAAGAAGTTGCCTCTTGCTAAAGGTGGACTTTGAAAAGGCGTATGATTCCGTTTCTTGGAATTATCTTAGAGAAACTATGTTGAGAATGGGGTTTGGTGCTAGGTGGATACGGTGGATGGATGCTTGCATTTTCAACAACCACATGTCCGTTTTGGTTAATGGAAGTGCAACTAAAGAGTTCAAGGTGCAAAAAGGTTTAAGACAAGGAGATCCATTATCTCCCTTTCTCTTTGTTATTGCTATGGAAGGTTTGACCGCTATTGTGAAGAAATCGGTGGAGTTGGGAAATTTCAAGCCGTTTATGTTTGGGGAGAATGATAGTGTGGACATTCTTCAATTTGCGGACGACACTATTCTTTTAGGTGAGGCATCTTGTGATAATTTGTGGCATATGAAGGTGATTTTAAGAGGGTTTGAATTGGTTTCCGGTTTGAGGATCAATTTTGCTAAAAGCAATATTATAGGAGTGAATGTAGGTGAGTGGTATATGAATGCCGCAATGATTTTTCTTTCTTGCAAGAAAGGTGTTACACCTTTCAAGTTCCTTGGAATAATGGTGGGGGATAATCCTAGATGGAAGAAAGTGTGGATGGAAGTGGTCAACAAATTAAAGAAGCGCCTTTCATCGTGGAAAGGAAGGAACATTTCAATGGGCGGTAGAGTAATGCTTATTAATTCGGTTTTGAATTCTATTCCTATTTTCACTCTTTCCTTCTTTAAAGTTCCCGGTAAAATTGTCAAAGAAATTAGGAAAATTCAAAGTGAGTTTTTATGGAGCGGTAACCTCGATAAAAGGTGTATCCATTGGGTTAAGTGGGATGTGGTGTGTAGGCCCAAAGCGAAGGGAGGTTTGGGTATTAGGGATGTTAGAGAATTGAATAATGCTCTTATCTTGAAATGGAAGTGGAGAATCTTGCATGACGATGAAGCTATTTGGAATAGTTTTATTAAAGTAGGGTACTTTTGTCCTAAAATTAGAATCCAAGATAATGGGGGAGTGTGGCAAAGAAAGGGTGAATCCATTTGGTGGAGAGATTTGTGTAAGATTAATTTGATGGATGATTTGATTGTCAACGGTTTTTCCGGGTGTTTTAAATGTTGTTGCAAGAATGGCAAAGATGTTCTTTTTTGGCATAATAGATGGTTGGGTGAAGAACCTCTTTGGTCGGTTTTTCCGGATTTATTTGATTTATCAATCATGAAACATTGCATGGTGGCAGATATTTTGGATTGGACGGATGGGTCGCATAGGTGGATGTTGGACGCTTTGTTCGCTGCCGATTCTACCTTCGGAACTGACATCTCAGCCGTGGCAGCAACCAGCCCCAGCTGGCCTCGGTTTCGTGACAGCTTCCGTGATTTCCTCCCTTGCGAGACAAGCCGTGATTCTTTCCTTTGGTCTTTTAACGGAGATAAGGAATTCACTGTTGCGAGCATCTCTCATGTGGTCGATAATGCCAAATCTTTAGCTTGGGATTCTATTGTGATTAATTCCTTGAAAGTGGTGTGGGACCTCAAACTACCGCCAAAGATTAAGGTATTTGCTTGGAGATTCTTCATAGATCGGCTTCCAACTAGAGATCAATTGTTGAAAAGAGGTGTTGCCAACGTTTCTTGCCCGAATTGCGTGATGTGTGGTTCTTTTCTTGAATCATCTTCCCATCTTTTTTTCAATTGTCTAGAGGTGAAAGTTATTTGGAAACACGTTTTTCTTTGGCTCGGTATACCGAAGGATTTTAATGAAGAGGAGATTCTTTGTTTTGAAGTCATTCAAGACAAGGTGAAAAGTAGTAAACGTAGAACCTTGATCAATTTCGTTTGGTTTGCAACTATTTGGAGTATATGGCTTATGAGGAATGCAATTATCTTTAAGGGGGGGGGGGTGTTTTGTTTTGATGTTATTTGTTCTAACATTGTATTTCTTTCTTGGAGGTGGTTATGTAGTGGATATCCTAAGTTTAGACCAATTTACTACGAATGGTTTAAACTTCCCTTATCCATTACTTGCGACATCTAGTGTCTCGTGTGTTTGTAAGAGTTGCACCCCTAGTGCGAACTTTCAATCAATTGCTTATTAAAAAAAATGAATCCAATTGTTGAGAATAACAACACCCATATGGCTCCTCATAGAGATAAGATTGAGAATAGTAATGTGCATGCGATTACAAAGAGGTTGAGTTAGATTATGTTAGTGGTTTCTTTAGGCCCACTTTTTTAGTTTTAATGACATTGTATTCTTTTCAAAAAATATTAACTTTTTAAATTGATTTTAATATTTATTGTTTATTATCAATTATTTAAAAGTGAAAATCACTATATTAATTAAAAATTTATCAACTTATTATCACATTTATTCTTCTTTTAAATTTAAAACTTTCCAAATATAAATACAATTATTAAAAAATTTAATATTTTTTAAGCCTAAATATCGCAACAAACTATATTTCAGTTAATATTGATAGTAACAAAATATATTTCACCTATATAAAACACATTGTTTGACTCTATTCCCAAAACCCTAAAACTCCAAAACCCTAACATCTTTGTTATTGGTAGCAATGAAGAGGAGACACTACCCATCATCGGATTCCACATCTTCATCCGACGATTACTCTTCATCGGAGGAGGATGAAATTTCTACTCAGCGTTTGGCGAAGATCAACCAGAACAATAAGAAACCTAAACCTCAAGAAAAGGAAAACCCTAACGGTAAAACCCCCGTTATTGAGCAACAACCACCAACAATGATTCGTTGTGACAATGTGGATATTGGTGCAGCAACTCCCGCAGACGTGAAGGTTTATCCAGATTCATACGTGTATGAGATCGATATGCCGGGACTGAAATTCGGTAGCGAGATAAAGGTTGACGTTGAAGACGATGATTACCTTGTGATCAGCGGAGAGAAGAAGAGGGAAGAAGGTGTTGAATATTTGAGGATGGAGCGAAGAGTTGGCAAGTTCATGCGCAAATTTGTCTTTCCTAAGAATGCTAATACTGATGCTGTCTCTGCTATCTGTCAAGATGGAGTTCTTAGGGTTACTGTCCAGAAATTGCCTCGTCCTCCTCAGCCTAAGAACCCTAGAAGAACTATTCCGATTAATGTTTTTCTTTTTTAGGATCATTTTAGTAAGTTTTTTGATTTGATTCATGCCCTAGAAAGTTATGTTTTTTATTTTGTTAAGATAGGAATTCTTTAAGTTTTTCCCTTTTTTTATTGATTATGATTTGTTTTTCTTATATTTGGTATCTGAAAATTCATTTGTGTTACTATGTTTGTCTCTACATGTTTGAATTTTGTTAGTTCTTAAATCTCTAAAGTCGAACTGATTTTAAGTTTTTAACGACACGGTTCACTAACCTGACCCCTTGGTTTTAGAACAGTTCCTTTCTTGTCGAATTGAACTGTTTCTCTTTAAGCATCGAAAGGTGCATTTCGTAGTCGTTTTTTAACTCATTACATATTAACAATCATTATTTTTACAAGAATAGTAAGAATCAAGGAGTGATGTTTCCTTGTTTTGCCTTAATTACAATCTCTTCCGTGGTCGTACCGATTATCTCGCTAGCCCTCTTCAATCCAACACATTGATATCGTCCTATAGGATCCTGAATTTCAACAAAAAACTTCAATTCACTAACAAAACTCAAAATCGTCATAATAATATATTCTATATGTCACACACTACTAATTGAATTCAATGCAATACTAGTTAAAAACTCGTGCAGGCGCCGTGACAATTCGCTTATAACTGAAAATAGGTAATGTATTCATATTTGATAATTTAGTTATGCATAATTCTATAGCAAACTCACTCACCCGAGTAACGATTCCTAGCTTCTCAAGTTTATGAACCGCGTCATCTACATCAAAATTGCAACTCTCATTGAATTCTTCTCTGATAAGTTCTTCACACCCTTGATCCAGTTCCTTAATTCACAAATAGCTTATATTATAAACAAAAACCATAGAATAGAATTCACTCTTGATTGTTTCTTCAAATTTGAATTAAATTATATATATGTATACATATACCTGTCTTGTAGCTTTTCCTTGTTCCATCAGAAAAAAGAATGAAATTACTACCTCTTTCACCTGCACATTAAGTATAATTCAAATAAGCACTTATTTTAACATGTTTGGCTTGTGCAAAAAGTGTTTTCCAATAATCTAATCACTAATTACTTACTTCTTGTTGAATGACATCATCACATAAGTGGAGAAGTGTTCCTCTTCCACTGTCAAGTTGTTTTTCATACATCGACTGCGTAATCATATCTTGATATGTGGCCAAATTTTGTTGAAACCTATAGTAAGTTAATACAATTAGTTGTTTTGTTTGTAAAATAGATTCATGGAAAACTTGTCAAATGCGAACAATTAGTTAGTTAAACACGCTTACGTGAAGTATGTTTTAACACAATAACCGACAATGGTAGAAAGAACAGCCCCGATAACCCTCAAATCGGCTGTAGCTGCTTGAAGTGAACTAACTACAGCTACCTATGACGGAGAAATTAAACTTGTTTAATGAATGGATTAGTTAGTTAAACACTTTGGTTAATAAACTTGGTTAGTTTCGGTGAAAGAAAACTAACCAACCCAACTATAGCAGATCCAAGAAACTTCACCCAATCCATAGGAGTCAGTCCAGGATTTTTCTTTTCTGGCTGTCAAGTAACAACTAAGGATTATTAGCACTTAGTGGAATTCGGAACTGAGATCTTGACTGGAGCACATTCTCAGAACTCGAGCCTTCGCCAACAAGCCAACCTTTGAGGATTATCAAAGTTCCCAACATAACTGCGAACATTAACATTAAAATGTTTTTGAAATGCTTTATAATTGAGATAACTCACAAGAACTATCTCCATATCTGCCATTGGGATGTTTCTGAAGTGCTTCACGAAAATTCCTCGGTCTGGTTTTGAATTTGAACTGGCTTGCCTGATAAAATCGATAATGTCCAACTAATAAATTGGTATGGTATGTTTAGTGTGATGATTGGAGAAACTATGATTTGAGATTTTATAGAATAATTGAATTTTCGAAAAGAACATTTTTTGTAGTATTCTATACACAATATATATACCTGTAAACAACAATGATCCTATCAAATGTAGGTTCTTGGATTGTTGTCTTGCTTAGCAAACTACCAGAACTGAAAATTACAACAAATAATTTCATCAGTGACAAGCTACGAAGATAACAAGTTTCAACTTTCTTATAAAATTAAGTGTAGTATCAATTGAACATGAACTAAAGCAACTACAACAAAACCCTATAGATAAAAATAGCAAGACCTCAATGGCATATTTTCAAGGCGTATCCGTTCATATACATCATCTTGATAAGCTTGTTTTGATGACGAGTTTATTTCATCGTCCTTCTTTGGATCTAGTTTCTTACCATGTCTTTTCGATCTTTTCGCTACTAATTTTTCCAACCTGCAAAGATGTATATTAATTTTTGTTTCTATAAATTTTCAATTAGAGTTTCTTTATAATATTACCTGAGTGTTCTCAGTAGAAACGCCCAGAATCGTGCAATGAGCATGTCGACTTTCTCCATTATAAAGTAATCAGTTGTTTGATCAACTCCAATTCCGCGCCGAAAGATTATATACTAAAACAATGAAATTGTTAATATGTAGTAGTTTGCAGAATTTGACATTCTTCTAGCAGCATATCATGCTTTGATTCATGTTTTTGGTTATTTGAGATGAAATGTTCTTGATGTTAATAAGTATATAGTTCTAAACTATGAAGCATGGGCATAAGAAATACGACACTGATATTGACACATCGACAATAATAATAATTTTAAAAAATCAATAAATTAAACACAATCACCAGTGTCAGTGTTGGTTTTTCAGATACCAATACTGATACAGGCACACCTTTAAAAAGGTGTAGATTTTACATAGGTTTTTGAAGTATTACCTTTTCATGAAAATCTGGAAGGTTATTATAGGGATGTGCTTCAAAATATTTTTTCAAAAGCTTATTGTCAAGCTACATTCAATGACAAAAAGAAACAGATTAGCAGCTGCTAAAAGCACATTAGCTAACTAATCATGAAATTAACTTGCTACAAAGCATGAAAAGAGTTGTAAACCTTAGATTCATTAACAGTGATTGGAAGATTTAGAAGATATTGTCCAGAAAGTGCAACATTAATTTCATCATCTGTTGCAATCTTGAAGTTGCTCTTTTTCATTACCTAAGAATCGAACAATCTTTTATATTATATATAAATTAAATGCATTAGTTTATATTATGTTTATTGAAGTATCCAAAATACCTCAAAAAGAAAGTTCAAGAAATTTTGTTCAAGTACATCAATTTCTTTAGAAGTTAAGCCTTGTTGTTCCAATTTTTGGGCACCAGAGACAGGATCAAAGAGTGAATGCAGTTGCTGTTGACACATAAATGCATCATGTAATTAAATAACTCCAAACTAGGAGCAGCAAAGAGATGTCCTTCCGTGCCGTTAAAGTATGTTCCACGAGCGTAGTTGAGGGTGTGGACCTAAAGTTTTAGATTGTCCCGCGAAAAAATGAGGGCGGGTTGGGTATGCGGGCCTTGCATAGTAAAAATTACACAAATTCTCATTAATATCTATGCCCGCAAAATCCCGTCAAATGGAGTGGAGAGAGACGAATATATTAGAGTGCAGACTTAAAACTTTGACCCACCCTCAAAATATGAGAACAAAAGGGACATGTTCGACAGACCAACTCCATTTTTCCACTCGGGACATTTTCGATAGACCAGCCCCCGTTTTGCCACCCTACTCTAAACATGTTCTAGCTATATGATATTTGAAAATGGTCAAGAAAATAAAGAATACCATCATATCCTCAAATTGTAGAAGATACCAAGCTCTAATTGTATATTCAATTTTTTTGCAAAGCTTCAAAAACTCGTCTCGATCGGCACTACGCTCTATATCCAAAGTCACAATGTTAGTGTGTATCTTCATCATATTCTGAGAGATAGTGAATAGTTATTGATGAAGCATCTGGTGCCCGACAATATCAATGTCTGACACTAATACAATACAGACTCGATTATGCTATTAATATCAATGTGATGATGTCATTGTTGTATGTCAATGTTTCATAGATAAAATGCAATCTCTACTATGAAGCACGAACACAAATCCAAAATCAACATGTTGACATCACTAATAATTTTAAAAAAATAAATAAATTAAATGTAATCATAAGTGTTGGTATCGTGTTAGTGTCTGACACTGATACGATAGAATCTCTATACAGATAGGAGAAAAAAGAAGCATAGAGGGACATACTTATAAGATTAGCCAATGAGATGAAGAGCCTAGGTTTCAAAATTGGAATGACAGATTCACGTTCAATTCGAATCACTTCTTTCTTTTTGGCTCCTTCTAAGCTTGAATCTGCCATTTTTCTTTCAACTTGAACCAAAAATTGAAAGACGAATTAATGGGTGATAAAGGGATATAAAATGGTACATGAAGAAAGAAAAGGATCTAAGAAACTTGAATGAAATTGAAACAAAAACATCATGGAATTAGATTCTTGCTTTGCGGAAAATGCAAAAAGAAATGTTCCTAACTGTATAAACTACCTCTAGCGTATTGGTCGGTTAGAACATACAAAATATGCTTTGATTTATTCAAACTTTATTTTTATTTGGTTTTGTGTTAATTAATGTTTAATAATACTATAATAACTCACGTATTTTATTCTTAGTAGATAAAGGCTAAATTCTTTTAAGTCCTAAGGCGGCATATGTTTAAGAATTTATAAATGGTTTTATGAAGTTATTCGAAAATAAAAATATTCAAATTTAATTTTAAATGTTTTTCTACAAAAGAATTTGATATATAATTTGAGAAAATTTCCCAACCAATCCCATGGATCTTTTACACTACAAGAATTTCTATTTTTACCTTCAGCTTATGTAGATTGATCCCGGAAGCACCCCATATTTTAAAAAAACTTGTCTCCTTCCGTGGATGCATCTACGGAAGCGTAATATACTAGTATATATTGGGAGAGAATACACATAAAATCAATTCAGGGATTATTCCGTAGATGCATCTACAGAATGCTCTTAGCGCCACATTCTTCCGTAGATGCATCTACGGAAGTGTCTGATATAGTTTGAATCAGCATGATCACTCTCTCCATTGTTTCATTTCTCCAAACACCACATACTCCACACCCTAAAAACCCTACTTCATCAATACCTTATATCGCTCCAAGACTCAAACTTTTTGGTGCAACAAATCAAAGGGAGCTAGAAGAGTTTGAATTTCAGGTAAATAATCACTTTCAACCACTACATTGTTCACATTATCAATCATTTTTTGTGCAGAAAATGTAACGTAGTTTTCGTAGATGGATCTACGGAATGTGTTGAGGAAGAACACTTCCGTAGATGGATCTACGGAATAGTCCCTGCAAGTTTTTTTCCAGCATTTTGTAATTCTGTGTGATTTTTGGCAAAATAGGTATGGTGCACCCAGATAATATTTCAAGTAAATTAGCTTCTTTAGTCGATGTTAGTGCGAGTATCAATGAGGTAGTCGCAAATGTGGTAGATGTCGGAGGTGACTTTATTAGCAAGCACGACTTTGATGATCGTGAAAGCATACTAACATGGATTCGTCGAAAAGCAGTTAACCTTGGATTTGGTGTGGTAATCGGAAGATCAGATAATAGTATCGCAAGAAGAAACCTGTTTGTTACAATGTTGTGCGAAAGAAACGGGAAATACAATCCTCCTCTAAAGAAGTTTAAAAAAGACGACACGAGTACTAGAAAATGCGAGTGTCCATTTAAAATCTGTTGTTCTATGTTGGCTAGCAAGAAGTGGAGAAGCTCTGTTATTTGTGGTTTGTATTACCATGAATTGTGCGCAAAATTACAAGGCCACCCTATAGCATGTCGGCTCAATCCGGTTGAGAAGGCATCTATTAAAGACATGTCCTTGAATTTTGTCCAACCGAAAAATATACTTGCCACATTGAAAAGGAAGGAACCCGACAACATATCAAACCTAAGGCAAGTGTATAACTAATGGTACCGCAATAATAAGGCGAGTAGGGGTGAAGTGAAATGACACATCGATTGCATTCAAATGATGCATGGGTTAGATGACATTGTTTTAACCGTTGTAATTTCTTAGATCTATTAGCTTTCTTAATTTTATGTTTGAAATTTTGTTGTAATATCTATTAATCAATGAATCAATGCATGGGTCTTTTATGGTTCAAAATACTTTTGTTGTTGTCTGCTTCCGTAGATGCATCCACGGAATGCTTCTGTATGTGCATCTACGGAATAAAATAAACGTAAAAAAAAAGGGGTGCTTCTAGAGATCCATCTACGAAAGCACGAGGACAAATTTATCAATTCGGTGGTGCACCTAAATGCTATGAAGTGGGGTGAGAAATTTTCTAATTTGATATTTCTTAGGAATATTGATAATTATATTTTCTTTAAATTATATAAAATTTTATGGGAATTAACATTCTCAATTTTTTTCATTGAAAATATGAAAGTTCGTAAATGAGTCACATTGAAAATACTTCGTAAGTAGTTACTTCCATTCTATCAAAGATTAATATGCAATTTAACCTCTGTATTATGGAAGGGTGAGTTTCCTACTAATCTAAAAGATACATTTGAACTCATGATAATATGTTTATTTCATAATTCAGTGATACTGCGGAAAGTAACTTCCGTAGTAACCTTCAAGAAAGTAAATTTTCTTTCTGTTTTTGTTATAAATTTGACATGTTTTAATAAACCTTATATAATTCAATCAAACCATACATTGATCACATAATAGAATCAAAATACCATATATAATTCAATTAAACCATACACAAATGTAATTCAATGAAAATATCATATATTAATTCAAAATGCAAATCATATATCGTTCACAAAATACAAATCAAAATGATCAAAATCAAAGAAAAAGTCAACTACTAGTATATCTGACCTCCAGATTCCTCCTCTGCTTCTTGTATTGCAAGACGTTTCGTATATCAACGTTACAAAGTTCAAATTTTATAATAGATATGTTTAAAATAATAATATGTATTCATTTTACCTCTCAATCTCACACGTGTCTGACAACATGGTCTGCATATAAATAAAATAGTGAGGTGTATGAGGAGTCTCTTGGATAAACATCAGAAACAAAAGTAGTAGGTTGGACTCCTGGAACATCAGGAGCATCAACATGGGACTCGTGTCTTAGAGAAGAAGATGTCGGAGACACGTGAACTTTGAAAGATGATGTTTCAACATCAAATGAAGTGGCACCAACGGCAGACATTTTAATTGTAATTACACTAAAAAATCATATCATAATCAAAGAAGTCAAAATCAGGGGACAAAACAGAAAAAATCAATAAAATAACATAGAAAAATAAAATTTGGAAGTTAACTTAAGCATTGCAAAACAACAAAATACAGTAATTATGTAACACCCCATACATAACTGACTAGTATATTATGCATGAAACGTTAAAAATTGATATTTGAGTACATACAAAAGCTATAGTTATAGAAAGATCCATATAAAATACAACATGAAATTCTACTAAGAAGCATAATACATGAGTCTTCAATGGATCTTGCACAGCGGAATGAGATCTGACGAGGTCTCCGAGCCATCACCACTTCCAAGTCTTCAGTCCATACCTGCTACTGACCAAACTCTACTAAACTGCACCTGAAAAAAATATAAGTTGATTGGGGTGAGATTACTAAATCTCAGTGAGTCCTCCTATCCTATGGGTCCACTCGGTTCTACAGGGTACATGCATCAACAAAACCGAATCCACCATTGATCCGGGGTTCAACCTCACGTCCGGTACAAGTACGGAGCAAACACATGAATCGTCCACCATAGGAGTCATCATATCACAAGTACACAAATAGTACAACAAACACGTATGCAGACCCATACCCATGTACGGGGAATCCAGAAGTGGTAACAACCAAACTACCAAGGCTGCACGCACACCCTCGGTGGGTTCACCCATGCCTATTTGTCAAGAGACTTGCACAAGCACCCTGCAAGAGTGATTAAATGGGTTCGCACAAGCCTACTTGGCTGCGAGATGACCTTGCCTAAGAGGCGACACCGTCCCATTAACCATTTGTACGCACGTGGTGTTAACAGCAAGTGCAACACGCCGTCTCGACGCATGAGCCCATCCGGGTAGGAACCTAATGATGTAGCCTACATGGCATCACTAGAGATGGTTTACCTGTTATGCGTAGGCTTACTTAGCCGCATAACGCCATCATACCGAGCACGCGAGTGTGTACACAACAAGTGAGTAAAACGCCTCCAGACCCTCACAAGCACACTGCAACGGTAGTTCAGGTGTGTTAATCATACCAAGAACGCCAATGTGTTAACAGCAAGTGAGTAAAACCCCGTACGGAAACTCACGAGCACATCGCAATGGTAATTAATGGTGCCTTACCACCTAGTAGTGGCCCACTTCGATTCTAGCATACCACACGCATAACAAGCATCAATCACACAATACAATCAATCCCGAATGTTTAACCGAAACAATGGGAATTAATGATCATTATCACACAAGGCATCATGCCACAAACAAGCAACCATCTCCGAACGTCAATCGAACGGACGAATAAACATAATATGATCATCATAAAGCATATCAATATAATGCATTAATTAATGATCCGCATATTAAGAATCAACACATCCATGATCATTGACAGCATTAACATGTTCAAATATAATTTAAACAAGTCTCACACGACTAAGGAGGCGTTCGGTTCTCTATTCGGAACGGAACTGCTCTCGGGGCAGTTAGTAACGTAAAATCTCGCCCGACGAGGCGCACTAAGTGGGGTTCCAATATTATTAAATCAAACATTCTGATTTGGGGATCAATTTTATTAGATAGTACATGTTACTAGCTTTCCAACGATATAAAGTTTGCGCGAAACGGACTTACGACGCAAAAGTTATGAATTTCCGAAGTTTTGGAAAATCTGTCCAACAGCAATGTAACGGGTTACATGAATCATGTAACCGGTTACATCACTGTAAAACTGCGTTTTTCACCCTTTTTCACACATGTAACCGGTTACGTCAACCATGTAACCGGTTACATGACTGACAGTCCCAAAAATCTGCATTTTATCAGTCCCTAACCAAAACCAATCCCAATCCAAATACCTATAACATTCCAAATACGAGTATCATCATATTTTAGCAATCTATAGCATGCAAATGATCATAAGAACACATATTTGATCAATTAAATCACATACTACCAGCAATTATCACATAAACATGTTTTATCATCATAGATTCATGGATCATTCTCACAATTCCCTAACCCCAATTCTAACCCTTGCATGCTAATTCCCCAAGTCACTATCTAAGGACTCACCTTGCATGAATGGAGCTTTGGATGATGAACATGCTGCAATTGAGTTCCTATCTTGACCAAAACTCCAACTCCAAACTCATCAAACCCGCAGCCCATTCTTCATCACATTCAGCATGCATGTCCCAACTTCAAACTCGTTTTCTCCTTCAAAACAGAAGCTATAAATGCGAACCATAGGTGCAAATCGAAGAGAAATTCGTTAGCTTTCCAATGGGACCAGAATCGTTACGATCGGAGTTACGAGTTGAGAGATATACCTGATTTAGTGAAGGCTGTTCTTAGGGTGCGAAAATGCAAAGGATGAACATGATTTCCTCCTTTCTCTCTTGCTCCAAATTCTGAATTGTGAAACAAAAATGAATAGCATGCACCCAAACAAGGCCTTATATCATGCAACATTACTCAAGGTCCATTATGCCCTCAAACTAAGTGATAATTACCATCATGCCATTAGTTGAATTCTAACTTAACTCTTTCCATTCTAACAACTTCCCTTCCTAATGCATAATTAATCCATAATTCTCTCTTAGTACTTCATAATCATACTCAGGTAAATAGGGATGTTACATTCTCCCCCCCTTAAATTGAATTCGTCCTCGAATTCTTTTTGATCACCACGGAAACAACGTGTCCAAAACTATACCAACCAGGGGATGAAATGTTCCTTACATTTCTCTTCAGATAATCTCTCTACTCTATCTGATGGTCATTCCATACGAAGAAACATAATCTGCCAAAACGCTTGCATCCCACTACACATGATTAGAAACCTTAACTCTCAAGCAACATGTCTAATCTGATACTTCGTCTTGACACACCTGGGGAAAGGGTCCTTCCAGGGTCCTTGACCTTTACTGCTCTGCACTGAATCTCCAAAACTTCAAAAACTCCAATAATCCACTCATGTCGGATATCCTTCGTTTCATTCTCTGATGTGTTCACCCTCGTTCAACAAACATTACTGATCCACTCAGCTCCTTGAATTACTTCCCGTTTGAGAATTACCGCCACAACATCACTTCTGCGACAACACTTCAAATTATTCTCCACTCGAGTCCATACAATGTCATTAGGTGATCTCCAAATTCCTCGGTCTTAACCTCTGGTTCCTAAAGCCTTAGGATGATTGTTCCAAATTTATCTTTACTTATACAACTGTCACCGTAAACCGCGAAGGTGTAATCGTCTTGCAACTATCGCCTTGACATTTGACAACTTCGAACAAGATTCTACTGATAAGACACAGAATTCAACAACTGACCTGTAACCATTGTACCAGTCTTCCTGTACAATCATAGTACACAAGGCATAACCACAAAGAACTTGCGCTAACTGAATGTCCTCTCTAGCCTTCAGCATTTCAACGGTCTGATACTCAGTCCAACCCTTGTGACTGACAAGCTAAGCTGATAACCTACGAACGTCGGACCGCATGCCATCCACAAAAATATATTCCCAAGCTGGTCCATTGACAACACCTCTCGAGTTTATGGTGGATCCTCAAGAGACTGGAATGGACAAAACGCTACTTCGACAATTTCCTTTAGAAAGATACTTTCATCCCAACATAAAATCCTACAAATAGTCCGCTCGTTCCTACCTCTGACTTATCTGCTTCTTCCTTGATCTGTTGCGCTACTATGATTCCAACAAGTCACACACCTTGAAATCCTTTGACTCACATAATATCCATAATTTACTTAGCTTCCGTTAATACACAATAATTCCTTATCTACAGTCGTCCAAATACAACACGTGCCAGGACTCCATATACATCCATCATCGACTACTACTCTTCAAAGTTGCATACTCTCCAGAATCAAGCTTCTACTTATTCTGCCATTCCATATAGTTCATCTACCACAACTTAGGTACACGATTCATCCTCAGGACATGAAACCCAAACACTCACTGACTTAGAGGTTCGTCCTTGTCACTGATTTCCACAGTGTACATCTGCTATGTTTTTCATTCCAACAAATCTTTGTTGCTCAACCGGTATATCGAACCCTTCACAACGTACTGCAGCTCATGATAACTCTAGCAAATTTACACAACTTCTACCCAACCATACTCCTTCATTCTCTTAGCGTAGTATCACCTCTGATAACTCGTGCGACTTACTGATATAACGATCCTCCCATAGCCACACTCTATTCACACAGTCATCTAATGTCTGTTCCACCTCTGAATCATACACTACACTGACTTCCTCGGCGGCTGCATCCTTCATTTCGGTGCTCCTAACAGTCAGAGCGTAGCCACAATGCAAGAAATTGCACTTTGCACTTTGCACTTCGAACATCTCTCTTATAAACTCCTTAGCAGTTCTCAAACCAAAATGTCCATGCTTTACCAAGATTAACACTTCTCCACTCAGAGTATCTAGCAATACCTTACCAGACACATCACACATCGAACTAGTCCAAGACACGATTCACATATTCCATCACCGGTCGCCAATGGTACATGATAGCCACTCACCATGCTGACCAGGATATCATGACCGCACATGAGTCCCACTCTAGACACTCATGCAAAATTTCCAACTTAACACTTCACGAAACGAGAACGTCCCCAAGGTACAATCTGATACTAACTCACGCGAGCACGATCATTCAGAGTCTTCATAAGTATAGTAGTGGGTCTTGATCCATTTCACCACCGGTTGTCTAGTCATTCCTCTACTATCGAGCGCGACGTATGGATCCTTATCCCACATACCTTATGAGAGTCTGGATCTGCATCTCACAAGTGCCAAATCAGAATTCTACCTTGAGCTTCAGATCACCTTTGTCCCACACATGTCGGAAAAAGGATTACTCATGCATCTTGTGCACGATAGCGATACTGTGGCATTATACCCGTCTGGTAGTACCAACATGGTGGTCCAACTCCGAGACCATGTATCCAGGTAACCTACCTTTGTGGCGTATAACGATATCCACGCGTATCCTAAAGTCACAACCGACAAGTGTCTGAACAGGCTTCCAATAGGCTCATCGTTCCTCAAGTCCTTCGAATCACACTCCTCAGGATGCTAAAACCTGAGAGTGCTACACACCAAGGTTTACTTACTCGGAAAGCCAAAAATTCCAAGCACGAAGATTTGAAGTTCAACTTCGGATTACCATGCAGTGCGTGTACCCACTTGTCCCACGCATGCATGAGATTCCAAGGATAATTCAGTCCAGATAGGAATACTATGGTTCCTAACAACCAACATAACTGCGATCATCCTACTGACGTTCCGGATAGATCTTAGTTCTTACTCGCCTGAACGCCCAACGCCAAGCGTAGTTCTATGGCTTCACTCGGGGTCAGACAAACAACAACTAATCAAGAACTTAGGTCACTGCATTTCACGTTTCTACATCATTTCATATTCTATCTAGCGTAGTTCTAGAACTTAAATACAAAATGATAAGAACGGAAATGCATGCCCTCTTCCACCGACAAGGTATTCAAGCTTCGCCAATCTTAAGTTACCACACTCATACATTCCACCAACCCTTACTAGGAAACTACTCTCTCTTAGGGTGCTTCAAGTTGGATCAGGATCTAATACTTCGCCCATCCAATTACTGTCCGTACCAGCGCAATCAGAAATGTCTAACTCCTTTGTCCGCATTTCCAAAGGTCATTCTGTCCTATCAGCTCACCAGTCATACTTAACACCGGCGGCATCATCAATACTGAATCCTACTAATTCCCAGCTCAACACCTTCGGAGAATCTCCCTTACAAGGCTCCTACTCAATCTCATTTGGATTTCCCTTGCTATTACCAAGACTTAGAGAAGGTTTCACTTCGTCCAATCAAAATCCTGGGGGTTTTAGCTGCCTCAAACCACACCTTGACAGTTTGGGTATCACTACTTCGTGTCGAACGCTCTCCTTAATCTTGATGACTCCAATATCATCCACTTAAAACGTCCAACAATTCATTACTCATCCCACTCCAACAACTTGGGTTCACAACCTTGCAGGTTTTACGAGTCCTCGTGGCGGCTCTGCCGTAATTCTACTGTCTCACACTCAGTCGATGAGTTGATCAAGTTCAACAACTGAATGAGATTTCAGTAAAATCAGGCTAGCAACGCACACTTGAGAGGAGGAAAAGGAATTGCTAGTGATGTCTCATGGCTCGGCCGAGAATCGACCTGCTCTGATACCAACTGTAACACCCCATACATAACTGACTAGTATATTATGCATGAAACGTTAAAAATTGATATTTGAGTACATACAAAAGCTATAGTTATAGAAAGATCCATATAAAATACAACATGAAATTCTACTAAGAAGCATAATACATGAGTCTTCAATGGATCTTGCACAGCGGAATGAGATCTGACGAGGTCTCCGAGCCATCACCACTTCCAAGTCTTCAGTCCATACCTGCTACTGACCAAACTCTACTAAACTGCACCTGAAAAAAATATAAGTTGATTGGGGTGAGATTACTAAATCTCAGTGAGTCCTCCTATCCTATGGGTCCACTCGGTTCTACAGGGTACATGCATCAACAAAACCGAATCCACCATTGATCCGGGGTTCAACCTCACGTCCGGTACAAGTACGGAGCAAACACATGAATCGTCCACCATAGGAGTCATCATATCACAAGTACACAAATAGTACAACAAACACGTATGCAGACCCATACCCATGTACGGGGAATCCAGAAGTGGTAACAACCAAACTACCAAGGCTGCACGCACACCCTCGGTGGGTTCACCCATGCCTATTTGTCAAGAGACTTGCACAAGCACCCTGCAAGAGTGATTAAATGGGTTCGCACAAGCCTACTTGGCTGCGAGATGACCTTGCCTAAGAGGCGACACCGTCCCATTAACCATTTGTACGCACGTGGTGTTAACAACAAGTGCAACACGCCGTCTCGACGCATGAGCCCATCCGGGTAGGAACCTAATGATGTAGCCTACATGGCATCACTAGAGATGGTTTACCTGTTATGCGTAGGCTTACTTAGCCGCATAACGCCATCATACCGAGCACGCGAGTGTGTACACAACAAGTGAGTAAAACGCCTCCAGACCCTCACAAGCACACTGCAACGGTAGTTCAGGTGTGTTAATCATACCAAGAACGCCAATGTGTTAACAGCAAGTGAGTAAAACCCCGTACGGAAACTCACGAGCACATCGCAATGGTAATTGGAAACTAGTCCATATACAATGGTGCCTTACCACCTAGTAGTGGCCCACTTCGATTCTAGCATACCACACGCATAACAAGCGTCAATCACACAATACAATCAATCCCGAATGTTTAACCGAAACAATGGGAATTAATGATCATTATCACACAAGGCATCATGCCACAAACAAGCAACCATCTCCGAACGTCAATCAAACGGACGAATAAACATAATATGATCATCATAAAGCATATCAATATAATGCATTAATTAATGATCCGCATATTAAGAATCAACACATCCATGATCATTGACAGCATTAACATGTTCAAATATAATTTAAACAAGTCTCACACGACTAAGGAGGCGTTCGGTTCTCTATTCGGAACGGAACTGCTCTCGGGGCAGTTAGTAACGTAAAATCTCGCCCGACGAGGCGCACTAAGTGGGGTTCCAATATTATTAAATCAAACATTATGATTTGGGGATCAATTTTATTAGATAGTACATGTTACTAGCTTTCCAACGATATAAAGTTTGCGCGAAACGGACTTACGACGCAAAAGTTATGAATTTCCGAAGTTTTGAAAAATCTGTCCAACAGCAATGTAACGGGTTACATGAATCATGTAACCGGTTACATCACTGTAAAACTGCGTTTTCACCCTTTTTCACACATGTAACCGGTTACGTCAACCATGTAACCGGTTACATGACTGACAGTCCCAAAAATCTGCATTTTATCAGTCCCTAACCAAAACCAATCCCAATCCAAATACCTATAACATTCCAAATACGAGTATCATCATATTTTAGCAATCTATAGCATGCAAATGATCATAAGAACACATATTTGATCAATTAAATCACATACTACCAGCAATTATCACATAAACATGTTTTATCATCATAGATTCATGGATCATTCTCACAATTCCCTAACCCCAATTCTAACCCTTGCATGCTAATTCCCCAAGTCACTATCTAAGGACTCACCTTGCATGAATGGAGCTTTGGATGATGAACATGCTGCAATTGAGTTCCTATCTTGACCAAAACTCCAACTCCAAACTCATCAAACCCGCAGCCCATTCTTCATCACATTCAGCATGCATGTCCCAACTTCAAACTCGTTTTTCTCCTTCAAAACAGAAGCTATAAATGCGAACCATAGGTGCAAATCAAAGAGAAATTCGTTAGCTTTCCAATGGGACCAGAATCGTTACGATCGGAGTTACGAGTTGAGAGATATACCTGATTTAGTGAAGGCTGTTCTTAGGGTGCGAAAATGCAAAGGATGAACATGATTTCCTCCTTTCTCTCTTGCTCCAAATTCTGAATTGTGAAACAAAAATGAATAGCATGCACCCAAACAAGGCCTTATATCATGCAACATTACTCAAGGTCCATTATGCCCTCAAACTAAGTGATAATTACCATCATGCCATTAGTTGAATTCTAACTTAACTCTTTCCATTCTAACAACTTCCCTTCCTAATGCATAATTAATCCATAATTCTCTCTTAGTACTTCATAATCGTACTCAGGTAAATAGGGATGTTACAAATTAACTTTTGTATCCTCCTGAAACCAGAAAATAAAAGAACAGAGCATACCCTAATATTCTAACTTCATCCTTCAAAGAATCTACATGCATGCCTCAATAAACAACATATTATGTGTCCTAATGTGTCATAATCAACCTATAATGCATTTAACTTCAAACTAATACATTAAAAACAAAACAAAAATTGAAAATTTTATCGAATGTGAGAAGTCTGTAATTTTTCGATTAAATGGAGTGCAATAGAGATTGATTGATGTCCTAACCTTGAATGCAATGCAATATAAGTAGCAAGAAAACTTCAAATATGATGGAAGACAAGTTTGCTCACGAGCTTGATTTTGGGTTATAAGTAAAGTCTCTAAGGTGAAATGAAGAATAAAGAAGGAGGAAGGTTTGATACGTTATAAGACTCAAATGTGTATGAAAGTTAACCTCCATATATATTCATATATGGTCAGCCTTAGGTTTGAGATTTGACTTAAATGATTTTGATTGTGTCTAAAGGTTAAATTCAGAATTTTAAGAACATTGTTGGTTTTTTTCACTAGAGTGTGTGAGCCTAAGTATTCTCCACAATATTTGGTCATATCATTTATCAATCCGTCCAAACAAATTGGTAGGATCCAATATCAACCTTCCCTACCTAAAATAATGAATTAACTATCAACCAGTATAGCAAACTTTAATAATTGAATTGCTGTTAAAATAATCATATTACACAAACAATTCTAAAACTAAATAAAAATAAAAAATAAACCAAATTGAAATTAAAGATGAAATTGAAAAATGTTAAAAACAAGTTAAAAAATTATTTAAAAAAATACAAACAATTTGATTCTTTAATAAATGAATCGGTTTAAGAAAAATTGCCTTCTTACAGTTAGTTTGGTACAGTTCGAAATTCCAAACCAAATTTACCAAATCAATAATTTTGGTCCAAACGGATATACCAATCCAATTATTTTAGTTTAATTCGATTTGATTTTATGACGAACTGTACCATGAACAACACTAAGAAATATGTACCATGAACAATACTAATAAATATCATGACTGATTTATTCAAAATTATATTTGTTGGCTAGGTATAGAGGAAACTTGAAATAGCATGCCATTGATCAACCTCCAACAAGTCATCTTGAAGATAATGCTAGTATATTCCTTCAACATGAAAACACCTTTCAATGGTTTATAAATTACCAACACTAAAGCTCTCATTCTTGGCAAACCAAAAATGCCACAAACACTAAAACTTAATATTGTTGCTGCCAATACCATCACACCCAAAGACTAAGGCTTGGGACCATTGTCCAAATTCCCATGTAACAACTCTTTACCTGTCTCTTCTTGATGCAAATCAGCTTCAAGATCAATCACATGGGTTCTCTGATCTTCGTTGACTTGAGGGTTAACCAGTGATAACCCATTAGCTGTATACTTGTTTGTTGCCACAGAGTCATAATATGAATGTGGTGCCATTTCAACAGTTTGCCAGACATCACTTCCAGAAGTGAAAGCTGCTCCTTCATCAGTGGAAACATCACAAACGTTTGTATTCCTTGGATACTCGTCTTTATTTGGTGAAGTATCTGTTAGAAATATCGGTGAGATCGAATGGATCCAGGCTGAATCGCGAACGGAATCACTTTCCTTAAAAGTATTTCAAGCACACTCTCGATTGTCTTAGAGTTGGAACGGCCTGAATACCCAGGATAATTCAGCCTTACTCGAGTCTGCACAAGACCGGTGAAGAAACTCGAATGCAAGGAAGCTGTCTGGAAAATATATCAGAGGATAATGATTTTTGTGTATTGATTCCGAAAATAACAAGTTTGTATTTATAGCCCATGCAAAAGTGTGTTTCATAAGTTGCAACTCTTCATGAAACAATATTATTTAAAATATATATAATTGCAATGGTTCATAAAATACAATGCACCACTTCATGGAATGTTATGTATTTCGAATTCAAATTCAAAAATCAAACTTTAGGCAATAATTAAAACATATTCGCAGTATGCCGGCCGAAGGCCGGGCCGCCCGCCGGAGCGCCACCGGCGCCGCCTCATTAACGCCGCGAATAGCCCGATCGCTCCGATGCGACGTGCCTAAGTGCTCAAGTGTCGTCTACAAGCCGCCACTAGCGCCTCTACGCCCACGCCCTCGGACCCGGTCCCGGAGCCGGAGCCGGTGTCGCCGGTGGCGACACCGGCGAGGGTGTTTTTGGTAGAGACAAGTGGCATAAGGCTTGGGACCACCACATATGACTATGTGGCACTTTATCCTCTTTGGCTCTTTTGGAATGTACATTGTTCCAAGTGATATATAAATGCTTTTAAAGTTTGCTCCACTTTCTATGTGGGACTATTTATGAAGCATTTATTGCCATTCTCACATTTGTCATTTTGGAACAAAACTTGATGGAATTAATCCTCATAATTTCCACAATCCCCCACTTGTTCTAATAATGACAAATCTAATAATTCCAGAAATATAGTATAAAGAGTGTTAATACAGTTAGGTATCTTTCGATTTAAAACTTATCCTTAGTGAGGACAACACAAAGTTTAATCGGAATATTAGGTAGCAAAGCTTTTAAACCATGAATCCATATGATTAGACCGGTGTCGCCTTACACACACTCTTTAAGGGTTCTTCCTCTGCATAACTCGCCTAGCACTTATTTATGGCCATGTGCTATCCTGTTTCATGAATTTTTCATGAGAGAAACTCCAACTCTCACTTTGAGACGGCACCATCTCGAAATTCACATAGGTGAAGTTCATATTGTGTCCTTTTCCACAAGACACGTACCCCTGGTATTGAACTTCATTAAGAGTTTTTTTTTTTTTAAAGTAAAACTCAACCCTCGTTTCAAAGTCAACATTATCACGAAATGTTTGACAATTATCCAAATCAACGACTTGTTGTTACCCATTGAAAATCTTGAAGTAAATGTTCTGTTAACATAAGATTGGGTTGCCGCCGTTGTCGGAACTCTTACTCAAGGAGTTTCAACCCCATGCCTCTCGAGGTTGTTTTTACTAAGTCTCTGGCCAGTGGCTTAGTAAACGGATCAGCCAAATTATAATTTGTTCGTATATACGTGAGTGAAATGATTCCATCCTTAATCAACTTTCTCACGAACGAATGTCTAAGTCCTATATGCCTAGACTTTCCATTATACACTTCGCTGAATGCTCTTGCTAGAGTGGCTTGGCTATCACAGTGTATCATAACCTTTGAAACATTGTCCTTAGCCAATGGAACTTCTAATAGAAGATCCCTCAACCATTCTGCTTCTTGACCAGCGGAAGCGAGAGCCACAAACTCTGATTCCATGGTCGAAAGAGTGATGCATGTTTGTTTCTTGCTCCTCCAAGAAATTGCTCCTCCAGCTAGTGTAAATATCCAACCAGTTGTAGATTTATGATCTCCAACATTTGATATCCAACTCGCATCGGTATATCCTTCTAGTATGGCAGGAAACTTACCATAATGAAGGCCAAGATTTTTGGTTTTCAGTAAATACCCAAAAATTCTCGTGATTGCCTTCCAATGTTCATTACTCGGGTTGCTAGTAAATCTACTCATTTTACTAACTGCAAAAGATATGTCAGGTCTGGTACATTGCATTAAGTACATGAGACATCCGATTGCACTTGCATATTCTAGTTGAGCCACTGCTCTTCCATCATTCTTTTCAAGCTTGATTACATGATCAAATGGAGTGGTTACTTCCTTGAATTGTAGGTGTTTGAACTTATCAAGCATTTTCTCAATATAATGTGTTTGATTAAGTTCATAACCCCCACTATTTCGCTTGACTTTTATTCCTAAAATAGTGTCAACAAGTCCAAGATCTTTCATCTTGAAAGTGGAAGTTAGAAATTTCTTTGTTTCTAAAATCCCATTCATTTTGTTGCTAATTATTAGCATGTCATCAACATAGAGACACAGAAATATTACAGTGTCTTTGTACACTTTTGTATATAGGCACTTGTCGCAAGAATTAGGAATAAATCCATTTGACAATATTGTAGAGTCAGATTTTTGATGCCATTGTTTTGGTGCTTGTTTCAATCCATATAAGGATTTGACTAGTTTGCACACCTTTAGTTCATTTCCAGGAAGTACGTAGCCTTCTGGTTGTTCCATATAGATTTCCTCATCGAGATCTCCGTTTAGGAACGCTGTTTTAACATCCATTTGATGAACTATAAGATCATTCAAAGAGGCTAAGGCAAACAACAATCGAATTGTGGTTGTTCTTGCCACTGGTGCATAGGTGTCAAAGTAATCTATACCTTCCTTTTGTCTGAATCCCTTTGCCACTAATCTTGCTTTATAAGTGTTTAAGGTACCATCACTATGATATTTCCTTTTAAACACCCATTTGCATCCAATGGGCCTTGATCCCTTTGGTAAGTCGACAAGTTCCCAAGTGTGGTTGGACATAATTGAATCCATTTCATCTTTGATAGCATCCTTCCAAAAAGAGGAGTCCCTGGAAGTTATTGCTTCCTTATAAGTTTTAGGATCATCCCGTACTTGAAGTATGACCGGAATACTTTGAACGAATTTTGTACTATTTCCCTCGACCAGATAAAACGAAATGGATTGAGAATCAATTTCGTCTGGTCCTAAGTTCTTTGTTTTCCGGACTCTTTTGCTTATCCTTGGTTCGGGTTGTGATTCAATGATCTGAGGAGTGCCTTCAGGTTGTATTTCTACAATCCGAGAAGAATCTTCTTCATAAGATTCTTTATTTGTGGCCGACTCCGATTCTTTATCCTTAGTGATAAGATTTTCAAAGAATTCTACATCCCGGGATTCAACAATGATATTAGACTCTAAATTTAAAAGTCTGTATGCTTTACTATTTTGTGCATATCCAACGAAAGCACATCTTATCCCTCGAGGACCCAACTTGGTTCTCTTAGGATCCATATTTTTGTAGTAAGCGACACACCCCCACACTTTGAAATAACCAATATTCGGTGCCATGTTTTTCCATACCTCATATGGAGAAATACCAGTTTTCTTTAAAGGAATTCTATTTATTATGTGACAAGCGGATAGTAACGCTTCGCCCCACAAATTGAAAGGTAATTGTGAATGCATTAACATAGCATTCATTATCTCTTGATATGTTCGGTTCTTTCTTTCGGCTATGCCATTTTGTTGCGGTGTTCTAGGCGCCGAACATTCATGTATTATGCCATGTTCTTCACAAAATGCATCAAATTCAGTAGAGAAGTATTCACCGCCCCTATCACTTCTAAGGACTTTTATACTTCTACTTAATTGATTTTCTACTTCCGCTTTATAAATCTTAAAGGCATTAAAAGCTTCATCTTTATGCTTTAAGAGATATACATATGTGTATCTAGAAGCATCATCAACGAAAGTGATGAAATATCTGTTTCCCCCACGGGTTAACATGCCATTAAATTCGCACAAATCTGAATGTATAAGATCAAGTACATTTGTCTTTCTTTCAACACTTTTGAAAGGTTTTTTAATCATCTTTGATTTAACGCATAATTCACATTTGTTAAAATCATTGATGTTACATGATATCATTCCAGATTTAATTAGTCTCTTCATAGAACTAATACCAGTATGTGCTAATCTATTGTGCCATAAAGAAACAGAATCAAGCATATAAGCAGAATTAGAAATTTCATTAATCATATTGTTGGTAATACATAGTTTGATCATTCCCTCAGCGGAATATCCTTTTCCAACAAATACACCATTACGGGTCAATATAAGTTTGCCCGATTCATAAACAGATTTAATACCAGGTTTACCCAATAAATCCCCACTAACAAGATTCCTATTCATGTCTGGGACATGAAGCACATTGACAAGAGTAATTTTCTTTCCGGAAGTGAAGTTGAGTTCAACCGATCCAGTTCCAACAACCTTAGATCGTACTTCATTTCCCATTTGTACCTCTTGTCCATCATTAGTCTCAGAATAGGTTTTGAATGCAGCCCTGTCATAGGAGACATGCACCGTGGCACATGTATCGTACCACCAACCCTGAACTTTGCCCTGGATTGCCATAATCTCGCTCACAGTAGCGATTATGTTATCATTTGAATGAACAGCATTGATCTCATTCTTTGATTTATTGTGCTTGCAATCTCGAGCATAATGTCCAGGTTTTCCACAAACAAAGCATCCGGTCTTTGGACCTTTCTGACCCCCAGAATTCTTGAACTTGTTAAGTTCCTTTTTTGGTCCTAGATGACGCTTGTTGCTATCATGCTTCTTTCTTTCTTTGTTGGTCACAGCATTGGCTTTGGAAAGACCTGCAGATTCTGATTTTTCCCTTGCCTTCGATTCCTCCTCGATTCGAAGGTGTTTCTGGATTTTCTCCAAGGAAAAATCCTCGGAACTGTGCAGCAATTTCTTTCTATAGCCTTTCCACGAAAGTGGCAATTTTGCAATGATTGCACCAACTTGAAAGGTTTCTGGGATGTCTATTTTCACTGCTTTGATTTTGTTCACCAGGACTTGCAATTCGTGCACTTGGGGAAGAATTGGTTTACCGTCTACAAATTTAAAATCAAAGTACTTAGAAATTAAAAACTTTTTCGTACCTTCTTCTTCGGCCTTGAATTTAAACTTGAGGGCTTTCCATATCTCAACCGCGGAGGGATTGTCCGTATAGAGGTCGTAGAGACGATCAGATAATGTATTTAGGATATGTCCACGACACAGCAATTCGTCCTCCTTACGTTTCTTGCGTTCTTTTTTGACTTCTTCAGAATCATCATCTGTTGGTTCTGGAATAGGCGGCAAGTCAGGATCTAAGACATATTGAATCTTCAGGGCAGTCAGAAGGAATGTCATCTTGTCTTGCCATCTGGTGTAATTTGTTCCATCAAAGCGATCCAATTTGACAAGATCCTGGTTCATAACTTTGATGCTTGAAACTGCAGCGTCGGAAGCCATTGAAGAACAAATACTTTTAAGATTGTTAGAAATATCGGTGAGATCGAATGGATCCAGGCTGAATCGCGAACGGAATCACTTTCCTTAAAAGTATTTCAAGCACACTCTCGATTGTCTTAGAGTTGGAACGGCCTGAATACCCAGGATAATTCAGCCTTACTCGAGTCTGCACAAGACCGGTGAAGAAACTCGAATGCAAGGAAGCTGTCTGGAAAATATATCAGAGGATAATGATTTTTGTGTATTGATTCCGAAAATAACAAGTTTGTATTTATAGCCCATGCAAAAGTGTGTTTCATAAGTTGCAACTCTTCATGAAACAATATTATTTAAAATATATATAATTGCAATGGTTCATAAAATACAATGCACCACTTCATGGAATGTCGCCGGAGCGCCACCGGCGCCGCCTCATTAACGCCGCGAATAGCCCGATCGCTCCGATGAAGCCGCCACTAGCGCCTCTACGCCCACGCCCTCGGACCCGGTGTCGCCGGTGAGGGTGTTTTTGGTAGAGACAAGTGGCATAAGGCTTGGGACCACCTATGTGACACTTTATCCTCTTTGGCTCTTTTGGAATGTACATTGTTCCAAGTGATACATAAATGCTTTTAAAGTTTGCTCCACTTTCTATGTGGGACTATTTATGAAGCATTTATTGCCATTCTCACATTTGTCATTTTGGAACAAAACTTGATGGAATTAATCCTCATAATTTCCAACAGTATCGTCTGATTTTGATAAAACAATATTCTTTTCTGAATCCATACTCACTTTATTGAAATGGTCATTACAACTAGAGTACGAATTATGTGAGGACCGGATCTCAGGAGCTCTAATCTTTCATGCTAGACAGATCATTTAGATCTCTTCCATCCTCCACCACATTTTGAAGCTCCTCCTCTGAGCTCATGTTATCCTCATCTTGATCGTGAAGTTCGCCCCCGGAACTCACATCTTCATTCTGATTCTCAACTGGGCTTACATTATCCTCATCTTGATCCTGAAGTTCACTCCCTGAGCTCACACCTTCATGCTGATCCTCTACTGGGCTTATACTATCCTCGTTTTGATCCTGAAGTTTGCCTCCTGAGCTCACATCCTCATTCGGGTCCTCTACTGGGCTTATATCATCCTCATCTTGATCCATCAGAAGGAAACAGTATTACAAACTTCAAAGAGTGGACTTGATTTGTCCTTCATCTCTTCCACCAAAGAATTCCTCATTACATCTCTTTGTATCTGTCTCTGCATCCTGTTTGCACATGCTACAGGGAGGTCTTTGATCACCAATTGCAACCTACAGAAATAAAATATATTCTAATGAGCAATAACAATGCGATGTTTAAGAACAAGTTCAATGATAAAAATTTAACAAAAAAAGATAGCACCGAAAATATCACTAACCAATGCTCATGCAACTTCTTCTGCTCCTCTTTGACAAATACTTTGTATGGCTGCACATGAATCTCATCCAGGCTGCCCAAAACATGGTTAAGAGACTTAGATTGGATGCTTTTACCTGACTGCTTTATTGATACATGACATGTATTTGTCGCCATCAATAAAATGAATGTTACGCTACTTTGTCTTCTTTATTGGGCTTTTCTCCCTTAATGTGCATGCCATCGGAAGTAAACATCGAATTTCTGGATTTACCTTTCACAATGCCTTTTCCGAAAACCCTGTCAAAAATTATTTCATGAACAGTAATATTAAATATTAAGATAAGATAAATGTTGATTATACATGAGAAAGAATATAAAACACAGTTAAGACTTAACCACCCAGAAAGAGGCATATACCAAAATAATGCGACAAAAAATCATGCAAGAAATGTAAATTCAGGCAACACTTCATTATGCCTACCAAGTAAACCAAGTTATCACAACAACAAAATCTTAATTGACAAGTGTCTGGTTTCAGGATCATCAAAAGCATCGTAACATTAGAAACAAATATTTGAAGCAACGTTGACAACACCTACGAACCTAAGAGGTTAGAATACATAGTATGATATGGATACAATACAGCACTGATATGGGGACAATTTAAATAATACTAAAAATAATTTGTTAAACTTAAATTTATGTTAAGGAAGTTGCACACAACTTATTGGTATAAAGCTAACCACTTAAACTAATCAAACAAGATGACCTGAGAAATAGAATCACTCAATTTTATTGGTCCTTTTCTACACAGATTCAACCCAAACTTAACAGGCCCAACTACAGCTAATTTGAAGGACAAATAACAAACGCAATGTGAAATTGATGTGCTTAATCACTCAAACAGGAAACAACAAGATGAATATGGAGGAAATAGTAGTATATTGATTATAGCATATAAGCAGTACATTGGATGAGGAATAATCTCTTCGAGGAAATGGAAAATAGTACTGAACGGATAAAATGTGACTCCCACTAGAGAGCACCCTACTGATGTGAAAACAACTCACATTCAGTCCTTAATTCCTACTCACGTATTGCCTGCCATTTTCTTCTCTTGCCCCTTATTATTGGATTCTCCTTTGCATACCAATCATGATCCTCCAATCCTGGCTTGTCATCTGTACATTCTGTTATTCTTGCCTCCTGCGAACCTATTTCAATTTCTTTCCCTTCCAGCTGTCCTTCTAGAACTAGTGCCATTTCATTCACATTTCCCTCTTACCCTTCCTCTTATACACATACTTAACTGGTGGCCTATCACAAATTAATTTTAAAAAGAGATAAAAAAAAGATGCATTTGCATGCCTCTAAGTCACAAGCGAGGACACAAGAGAACCGAGAGGGTCACAGAGAGAAAAACATATTACATCTCTGGTTTACGGCGATGAACCAGCAACAGTGGAGGCTATTAGTTGCAGACCACAAAAAGGAAAGACAACAGACATGTTTAAGAGAGAAGGTTGTACGCCAGTGTGAGAGAAGCCGCGTGAAGCAGAATTTGGTCTGGGTTTTTCTTAAACAAAAAAAGGGTATTGGAATTGGAAGAAAAGAAGAAAGGGAGTTTGCAACCAGGTTGCATGAAGACGATGATTACCTTGTGATCAGCGGAGAGAAAAAGAGGGGAGAAGGAGTCGAGTATTCGAGAATGGAGCGAAGGGTTGGCAAGTTCATGCGCAAATTTGTTCTTCCTAAGAATGCTAATGCTGATGCTGTTTCTGCTATCTGTCAAGATGGAGTGCTTAGTGTTACTGTTCAGAAATTGCCTCCTCCTCCTCAACCTAAGAACCATAAAAGAACTATTCAGGTTACCATTGCTTGAAACATGTTCATTCAATGATGTTTTTCTTTCTTAGGATCATTTTAGTAAGTTTTTTGAATTGATTGATGCCCTAGAAAGTAATGTTTTTGTTTATTGATTATGATTTGTTTGTCTTATATTCGGCTTGTGACAATTTATTTGTGTTATTATGTTTGTCTACCTGTTTGAATTTTGTTAGTTCTTAAATCTCTTGTGCAGTGCATTTTGTTAGGATTGCTCTGAAAACCAAAAGTCGAACTGATTTTAAGTTTTTAACGACATGGTTCACTAACTTGACCCCTTTGTCTTAGAACAGTTCCTGTCGAATTGAACTGTTTCTCTTTAAGCATTGAAAGGTGCATTTCGTAGTCTTTTTTGAATATATTTTTAACTCGTTACATATTAACAATCATTATTTTTACAAGAATAGTAAGAATCAAGGAGTGATGTTTCCTTGTGTTGCCTTAATTACAATCTCTTCGGTGGTGGCACCACCGATTATCTCGCTAGCCCTCTTCAATCCAACACATTGATATTGTCCTATAGGATCCTGAATTTCAACAAAAAGCTTCAATTCACTAAAAAAACTCAAAATCGTCATCATAATATACTATATGTCACACACTACTAATCGAACCCGTGCAGATGCGTGGGACAATTCATTTATAACTGAAAATAGGTAATGTATGTATATCTGATAACTTAGTAGTGCATAATTCTTTGAAAATAGAAGCAAACTCACCCACCCGAGTAACAATTCCCAGCTTCTCAAGTTTATGAACCGCATCGTCTACATCAAAATTGCAACTCTCATTGAATTCTTTTCTGAGAAGTTCTTCACACCTTCGATCCAGTTCCTTAACTCACATATAGCTTATATTATAAACACCAACCATAGAATAGAACTCACTCTTGATTGTTTCTTCAAATTAGAATCAAAATATTGACTTATATATATGTATACATATACCTGTCTTGTAGCTTCTCCTTGTTTCATCAGAATAAAGAATGAAATCACTACCTCTTTCACCTGTACATTAAGTAATTCAAATAAGCACTTATTTTAACATGTTTGGATTATGCAAAAGTTGTTTCTCCAATAATCTAATCACTAATTTCTTACTTCTTGTTGAATGACATCATCACATAAATGGAGAAGTGTTCCTCTTCCACTGTCGAGTTGTTTTTCATACATCGACTGTGTAATCATATCTTGATATGTGGCCAAATTTTGTTGAAACCTATATTAAGTTAAATACAATTACTAGTTGTTTTGTTTGTTAAATAGATTCATCAAAGACATGTTGAATGTGGATATTAATAATGCGAACAGTTAGTTAGTTAAACATGCTTACGTGAAGTATGTTTTAACACAATAACCGACAACGGTAGAAAAAACGGCCCCAATAACCCTCAAATCGGCTGTAGCTGCTTGAAGTGAACTAACTACAGCTACCTATGAAGGAGAAATTAAACTTGTTTAATGAATGGATTAGTTTGTTAAACTCTTTGGTTAATATACTCGGTTAGTGTCGGTGAAAGAAAACTAACCAACCCAACTATAGCAGATCCGAGAAACTTCACCCAATCCATAGGAGTCAGGCCAGGATTTTTCTTTTCTGGCTGTCAAGCAACAACTAAAGATTATTAGCACCTAGCAGGATTCGGACTTGAGATCTTGAGTGAAGCACATTCCTCAAAACTCGAGCCTTCGCCAACAAGTCAACTTTTGGGGATTATCAAAGTTCACAACATAACTGCGAACACTAACAATAAAATGTTTTTGAAATGCTTTATAATTGTGATAACTCACAAGAACGATTTCCATGTCGGCCATTGGGATGTTTCTGAAATGCTTCACGAAAATTCCTCTGTCTGGTTTTGAATTGGAACTCGCTCGCCTACAAAGGATGACTGTATTTTCAAAAAGAACATTTTTTTGTAGTATTCTATACACAATATATATACCTGTAAACAACAATGATCCTATCAAATGTAGGTTCTTGGATTGTTGTCTTGCTTAGCAAACTACCAAAACTGAAAATTACAACAAATAATTTCATAAGTGACAAGCTATGAAGTACAGCGGACAGCAGAAACACGACACTGACACGGACAGACTCTTTTCAGAGGTGTTGGTGCTATAAAGGTGACAAGTTTCTATTTTCTTATAAAACTAAGTGTAGAATCAATTGAACATGAACTAAAGCAACTACAACAAGACCTCAATGGCATCTTTTCAAGGCGTATCCGGTCATATACATCATCTTGATAAGCTTCTTCTTCTGATGAGTTTATTTTTTTGTCCTTCTTTGGATCTAGTTTTTTACCATGTCTTTTCGATCTTTTTGCTACTAGTTTTTCCAACCTGCAAAGACGTATATTAATTTTAGTGTCGGTAAATTTTCAATTACGAGTTTCTTAATTATATTACCCGAGTGTTCTTAGTAGAAATGCCCAGAAACGTGCGATGAGCATGTCCACTTTCTCCATTATAAAGTAATCCGTCGTTTGATCGATTCCAATTCCGCGCCGAAAGATTATATACTAAAATAATGAAGTTGTTAATATGTAGTTTGAAGAATTTGACAATCTTCTAGCAGCATCATGCTTTGATTCATGTTTTTGGTTATTTGAGATGAAGTTTTCTTGATGTTAATAATTATATAGTTTTGAACTATGAAGTATGAACACCATAAATACGACACTGATATGTGATAGTGATAATAATTTGAAAAAATAATAATTAGAAAAAATAAAAAAATTAAACGTAATCACAAGTGTTGATGTCGGTTTCAGATAGCAAGATAGCAATACTGATACCGACACACCTTTTTATAAAGGTGTCGGTGTTAGAGGTTTTGAAGTATTACCTTTTCATGAAAATCTGGAAGGTTATTATAGGGATGTGCTTCAAAATATTTTTTCAAAAGCTTATTGTCAAGCTACATTCAATGACAAAAAGAAACAGATTAGCAGCTGCTAAAAGCACATTAAGTAACTAATCATAAAAAGAGTTGTAAACCTTAGATTCATTAACAGTGATTGGAAGATTTAGAAGATACTGTCCAGAAAGTGCAACATTAATTTCATCATCAGTTGCAATATTGAAGTTGCTCTTTTTCATTACCTAAGTAAAGAATCAAACAATCTTATATTATATATAAATTAAATGCATTAGTTTATATTATGTAAATTATTGAAGCATCCAAAATACCTCAAAAAGATAGGTCAAGAATTTTTGTTCAAGTACATCTATTTCTTTAGAAGTTAAGCCCTTTTGTTCCAACTTTTGGGCACTAGAGACGGGATCAAAGAGTGAATGCAGTTGCTGTTACAAAAATGCATGAAGTAATTAATTAACTCCAAAGTAGGGGGTGGCAAACAGAGATATCTGTATGCTCCGTTTAGGCCTGTCCAGCGAAAACTCGCAAAAAAACAACGGAGTGAGCGTATTAAGACATAAAACTTTGGATTGACCCGCAAATAAATGGGGGTAGGGCGGTTATGCGTGCCTTGCAAAGTAAAAATTGCACAAATTCTCATTAATATACGCGTTTGTAAAAACCCGTAAAAATGAAGTGGAGTGGGACGAATATATTAAAGTGTTGATTTAAAACTTTGACCCGCCCTGCAAAAATATGTGAGCAAAAGAGGCTGTCCGACAGACCAACTCCGTTTTGCCACCCAGGGCATGTTCAACAAACCAGCCTCGTTTTGCCACCCTACTCCAAACACATTGTTCTAGCTATATGATATTTGAAAATGGTCGAGAAAATAAATAATACCAACATATCCTCAAATTGTAGATGATACCAAGCTCTAATTGTATATTCAATTCTTTTGCACAGCTTCAAAAACTCGTCTCCATCGGCACTATGCTCTATATCCAAAGTCACAATGTTAGTATCCTCGTATCGTGTGTATCTTCATCATATTTTGAAAGATAGTGAATAGTTATCCATGACGCATCTGATGCCCGACATATTAGTGTCAAACACCAATACAATAATGAGACATGTGATTATATACTATTGTGTTATTAATGTCAATGTGTCGATATTATTGTCATGTGTGAATATTTCATAGATAAAATGCAATCTCTACTATTAAGGACAAATAGAACGACAAATAGAACGCCAACACTGATATGTTAACAATAGAAATAATTTTAAAAAATGAATAAATTGAATATAATCACAAGTGTTTTTGTGCCATGTCGTGTCCAATAGGAAGACACATTTACTTCAGAAGCCTAGGTGGTACATAGTATCACTATATAGATAGTAGAAAAAAGAAGCATAGGGAGACATACTCATAAGATTAACCATTGAGACGAAGAGCCTAGGTTTCAGAATTGGAATGACGGATTCACGTTCAATTCGAATCACATCTTTCTTTTTGGCTCCTTCTAAGCTTGAATCTGCCATTTTTCTTTCAACTTGAACCAAAAATTGAAAGATGAATTAATGGGTGATAAAGGGATATAAAATGGTACATGAAGAAAGAAAAGGATCTAAGAAACTTGAATGAAATTGAAACAAAAACATCATGGAATTAGATTCTTGCTTTGCGGAAAATGCACAAAAATGTTCCTAACTGTTTAAACTACCACTAGTGTAACACCCGTATATTTTAGTTTTTAATTTAAATGGAAATTTAATTAATAATTAGAATTATTGGTGACTTGTAGGATTTAATTGGAAAAGGATGGTTTATGGTGTTGGGCCATGTGTGATGTTAAGGAATGAGGGGGTGTTATGTTAGTAAAGGTCTTATTTCAATTAAAATTTATTTTATAAAATAATAAGAATTGGGAATAAGGGAAAGGAACGTGAAAAGCAGAGCAGAAGAGATGAGGGATTGGAAAGCTAGCACGTGAAGAGGAGCAATTGAGGGAGAGACCAATCAAGAACTCTTTGGCTAAGGTAAGGGGGGACTCTCCGGTTATCATCTATTATCGTGTTCTTAGATAATAATATTGATTAGGGATGTTGTTGAGTCAATTGGATTATATGTTAGGTTTAGGGAGGTTATGAATTGATGAAAATTGCATGGATTATTGATTGATTATGTGTTGTTTTGATGTGTGATGATGAACAATGATGCAATTGATGATTAACTGCCTGTATATGATGTTTAGAGTCAGTTTTGGACTCAAATTGGGTGAGATCGCAGGAACTGACGCAGACCTGAAAGTCTGTGAAATCGGCAGTTCGCGTCGCGTCCTAGTGTTGGCGCCGCGAAGGCGTACTTGTTTTCTCGTATCGCGCCGCGTGCATAGGTTGGCGCCGCGAACGTGTTTGGGTGCTTCAGGTCGCGCCGCGAACCTTGGTTGCGCCGCGTGCTGTAGCGTTAGTTGTTTTCTTTGAAAAATGTAAAAATGTGTAATTTTCAAACCGTAAGTCCGTTTTAGACGCCGTTTCGGACGTTGTTCCTTAAATTGAATGCTCTACCGTATGAAATAAATAAAACAACAATAAATTGATTTTACTTTGAAAAGTATCGTTTTCTCCAAATGTGGTTTATTCTGGTTTTGCATAATTGATGAGGTGCAATGAATTGTTGGTTGCATAATTGAATATGTGCAATGATTGTGTGCTGTGATAATGTGGTTGCTTCTGCTTGTTATGCAAATGGATGTTGTTCATGGTAAATATGGTTATCATGTGTTTTGATGAACGATGATGTAAATGCTCTGTTGTTGTTGGGTTGATTTGTTGTACTTGGTACACGATGATGAGAGGTGCTATTGTTGTTGCACTTGTGGTGGTTTATGCGTACACACACATTAATGAATGATTTACCTGTTATGATGTTGTGGTTGTAAATGGTGTTTGTTATACATATCTTGTTGATGTGAAATATGTATTTTATTATGGTTGAGAAATAGCATAACTGTGTTTGGCTATTGATTATTGTGGTGGTTGATGATTATGACATTTGGTTGTTTAATGTTGATGATGAGCATGTTATGGGTGATACATGCATTTCATAGTCATTATGTGGCTGATCCTTGACGATGGTGGATCAGTGGTAGCTAATTCCCATTGTGTGGAATTAGTGAGTGGGTGTCGCCGTATCCTTGACGATGGTGGATCGGTGAGTTGGGTTATCCCAGATTTTGGTACCACATGCATATAGTTGCATTTGCATTAGGCTACTTGTGTTATTATAACATGAATGGAATATTGTCCAATGTTATAATATGTAATGATTGTGTAATGGTTATGATTTGTTTGGATGAATTATGGTGTTGTCTCTTGGTAATGTATTCTATTTGTTGCTGTGTGTTGATGAGTACTTCCTGACAACCTGAATATAATGAAATTGGATGAATAATGTGACTATGATGTGTTGTTATTTAAGATGCAATAACATTTGTTAACTCTGATGAGACTCACCCTTACTGTTGATATTTTCAGATTGAGGATAGCGGCTTTGGCTCGGTGAGGATTAGCTCATGAGCCAGTTCGTTTAGTATAGCGTCGGTGTCATGCTCTGATATTGTAACACTGGGGAAACGATAGCTTAGAGTTTATGATGATACTCTATCGTGTTGCTATTGTATTAATTTTGTGGGATATTGCATAGATAATGTTATGTTTATCCGTATGGTGAATTTCCGCTGTGTTAACATGAGATGTTTATGTATTATGATGAATTGTTCCTTAGTGAAAGCATGACAATGAATTTATGATAATTTGTTTTAAATTGAATTGTGGCACCCTTGTTTTCATGTTTTACTCTGAATTATTTTATAAATTTCCGTAGGGTTTAGAAGGGTGTTACAATAGTGGTATCAGAGTAGGTCGGTCCGTCCGGCCAATTGTTGAGTCAGTTGAGTTGCGCGACAGTTGTATATTGTCGGCATTTTATTCCTTGGTACGCGACATGTGAGTGAATCACTGTCGGTACTTGGTTGTTTGTTGCAGGTGTTGGATTGAAACAAGTGAGGGAGAAGCTTCGCTTCTCGGTTATGTTTCAGTTGTAAAAAGATTGATTCAGTAGGCTGTTGTTGGCAACAGTGCGAGCGTTGTTGGAGTTCGTTGTTCCCGAATTGAAAGTGACTTGGAATTAAGACTTGACTGGTAATTGAGTTGGAACATCTTGGGGGAAGATGATTAGGGGTAATTGATAATTATTTATAGGAGAGGAAATTAGGAAGTTGTAATGTATCAGCTCTGCTGAGGGGCTGCGAAGTTGTCAGTCGAGTAGCCTTGCGTCTCGGAAGAGGTTCAGCTGCAAGTTGCAAAGAGGATTGCGGTCGTAATGTTTCAGAAATCGCGCTTCGGCGATGGGATGTGTTGCTCAAGTTATAAGAATGTTTGAAAGTGAAGAGATATGATAAGGGGCTATTTGGAATGTGAGTGAGTTGAAGAGAATGAGTTTTGGAGTGAGATTTTTGTAAGCAAAACGCAGGAAAATTGCTGAATAGCTGCAGAACTTCGAAAATTCATAACTGGAGTTCTGGACATCCGAATTGAGTTCCGTTTGAAGCGTCGGAAAGCTAACGAGATGAACCTTGTTATAAAAATGGTTGCAGCAGCTGTAACATAATTAATTGTGACAGGATGATGTTGGAAAGCGGTGAAGTTACGGTTACTCTTGTTATTATAACTAGACTTGTTTATTGGTACTGCACGGGATGTCAGTGTTGAACGGATTGAAGGAATAATTAGAAGGTTTGTTGAGAAGTAATTTTAAGAATTGAATTTACCAATTGAGTAGTTTTGGATATATCGTATAGAGTGTCGTTGCATGATGTCAGTGTTGCATTTTTCGGGCAATGATTGGAAAATTCATATCTTGAGTTTCGAGTGTCGGATTAATGTGCCGTTTGAACCTACGAGGAGGAGGGATTGTGTTCTAATTTATGGAAGAGTTATAAATACAGTAGAGTGACCCTATGAGGAGAGGTTCTGAAGTCGGTTATGGAAGCGTGAAACTTGTTGAATAAGAATGCCTACTACCGCGATTGTTTGGAACGACGTGGAGTAGAACATGTTGTTGATGAATAAGTCGACGAGATGTTCGGTAATAAAGATGGTTTGAGTGCCGATGAATTTTAGTGAAGAGTGCATTAGTAGTAAAGATGGGATAAACTTTAGAACTCTTGGAATCGTATTTGTGATGGCAAAGTAAGTATAAAAGAAGAATTTTAGAGGATTTCCGACACCTATTGAATGTGAGGAAGACTTAGTCGAGATTACGAATGGGATGATATTTGGACGTGAAGGATGTAATAGAATTTGGATTAAAACCACGAGTTATGAATGTTGTCTTGGTCTTGCAGGTTAATTGTATGGTTCAAAATTCGAAGTGTTTAGTGATCATAAGAGTTGAAGTACCTCTTTGATCAGAAAAGGCTTAATATGAGGCAGTAGAGATGATTAGAGTATATTTTTTTAGGATTAGGATTTTGGTTTGAATTACCATCCTAATGAGAAAAATGTTGTGTTGTTGTGTTGCGTAAGAAGTCTTTAAAATGTCGGTGCTAATGATGAATGAGTTGGATTTAATTGAACAATTTAGAGATTTGAGTTAGTATGTGAAGGCACTCCTAATAGTGTTAGATTGAGTATGTTAAAAGATGACTAGTGGTCTTCTTAACGAGATTAGAGAAGGTCAGAAAGATGATGTTGAGTTGATCGATAGGTTGACTTGAATTACCAAAGTAAAGGCGGTGAATTCAGAATTGACGAAAACGATGTAATGAGGTTGAGTGATTGTATTTGTGTAACTGATGTTTTGAGCTTCAGAAGGATATTCTAGAAGGACACCGTAGTGAATTATTGGACTATGACGATGTTAATGAGTTTGGGTGCAAACTCGGAAAGGGACACTATTATGTAGTAACGACAGTTTATGCTTAAATATGGTTGTCGGCTATCTATTGACAAATTGAGGACTTGATCACCCTTAATCTCTTGTTGATAGTAGACGGAATCATATAGATGGGATGAGCTTGTTTGTTGCCTTAATGGTATAAGATGTGATGGATATTAAACCGTGAGAATAATCACTCACTATGTTGTGTGAACTTATGAAGAAGTGAATATGAAAGAGTGCAACATGGTGGATGATGACTTAAGACGGGTAATCAGAGTCGCGCAGCGAAAGTGTGATGTGGAGTAGTGTTATGAGTACTACTCGCGGGAAGTAAGGAATTAATATGTCGGAAGCCTACATAGAGAATATGTATTGATCTATATGTTGGATTTAGAATCCAGTGGATGTAAGGATGTCGTGTCGAAGGATTATAACTCTTTGAATAATTGTCGAGATGATGAATATGTTATTACGGTTGTACGTAGTTAACGAGTATGTATTCGGCGAAATTAAAACGAAGAGTTGATGCTATGTGATGTTGTAATAATTTTGTGTTGTTGTTAAGGGGTTATTGTAGATTCTAGATATAATGAGGAATTATACTCTATAAAGGACGAAGTTGATTTAATTCTTAAAGAAGAGCGAGACTCAGTTTGAGCTATTTTGTAAGCAATGGTGTATTAAGGATGATGAGTGTGATTATAACTACTTGTGTGTACTCGTTCCGATGGTTGGAATGTCTTAATAGATGTAGTAACTCAAGAATTGTTGTTGAATGAATATAAGTAATTCTAAGTGGTAAATTAGTACCATGTATGGTAAAGGAGGATTTTAAACGAATGAGTAAAGAGAGTTGGAGTTGGGCAAAACTCAGAAATCTATTTGGTATAGATGATTGTGATGAGTAGTCAGAGTAGTGCGGAAAAAACGGAATGTAAAGTGTTGGATAATCGATGGTGTGACTTAAGAGGAGTCAGATAATTGGAATTCAATGGTATAGGAATATGAGTATTGAGTTTCTTGAAGGAAGCGGTTGGTGAAAAGTGTAAGTATTACCTTATCGCTCAGATGGAAAAGCGTGTCTAAGGTTGGTATGTTTGGTAGAAGGGATCCATTACTGTATTGTTGATCAAGTGTGATCATACTATAAATTGTGTAATTGTATTACTCGTTTGATGAGCGCATTGTATAAGTTGTACCTCAATGTTCTGTTGTTGTTAACCTTTTGGAGATAAAGCGAGTGGTATACTTTTGGATAGTCAAATGCGACATAAGAACTGGGATTTGAATGTATGAAACATGTTTCCTGTTGGTTATGTCAGATGGATTGACCGATGGTAATGTTAATTGGGAGCTGGAGAGTCGGGTGAAGGACTCTTATACGAGCTGGTTACTTGAGGTGTGTTTTCGAGGACGAAAACTCTTTTAGTGGGGGAGAGTTGTAACACCCGTATATTTTAGTTTTTAATTTAAATGGAAATTTAATTAATAATTAGAATTATTGGTGACTTGTAGGATTTAATTGGAAAAGGATGGTTTATGGTGTTGGGCCATGTGTGATGTTAAGAAATGAGGGGGTGTTATGTTAGTAAAGGTCTTATTCCAATTAAAATTTATTTTATAAAATAATAAGAATTGGGAATAAGGGAAAGGAACGTGAAAAGCAGAGCAGAAGAGATGAGAGATTGGAAAGCTAGCACGTGAAGAGGAGCAATTGAGGGAGAGACCAATCAAGAACTCTTTGGCTAAGGTAAGGAGGGACTCTCCGGTTATCATCTATTATCGTGTTCTTAGATAATAATATTGATTAGGGATGTTGTTGAGTCAATTGGATTATATGTTAGGTTTAGGGAGGTTATGAATTGATGAAAATTGCATGGATTATTGATTGATTATGTGTTGTTTTGATGTGTGATGATGAATAATGATGCAATTGATGATTAACTGCCTGTATATGATGTTTAGAGACAGTTTTGGACTCAAATTGGGTGAGATCGCAGGAACTGACGCAGACCTGAAAGTCTGTGAAATCGCCAGTTCGCGCCGCGTCCTAGTGTTGGCGCCGCGAAGGCGTACTTGTTTTCTCGTATCGCGCCGCGTGCATAGGTTGGCGCCGCGAACGTGTTTGGGTGCTTCAGGTCGCGCCGCGAACCTTGGTTGCGCCGCGTGCTGTAGCGTTAGTTGTTTTCTTTGAAAAATGTAAAAATGTGTAATTTTCAAACCGTAAGTCCGTTTTAGACGCCGTTTCGGACGTTGTTCCTTAAATTGAATGCTCTACCGTATGAAATAAATAAAACAACAATAAATTGATTTTATTTTGAAAAGTATCGTTTTCTCCAAATGTGGTTTATTCTGGTTTTGCATAATTGATGAGGTGCAATGAATTGTTGGTTGCATAATTGAATATGTGCAATGATTGTGTGCTGTGATAATGTGGTTGCTTCTGCTTGTTATGCAAATGGATGTTGTTCATGGTAAATATGGTTATCATGTGTTTTGATGAACGATGATGTAAATGCTCTGTTGTTGTTGGGTTGATTTGTTGTACTTGGTACACGATGATGAGAGGTGCTATTGTTGTTGCATTGTGTGGTGGTTTATGCGTACACACACATTAATGAATGATTTACCTGTTATGATGTTGTGGTTGTAAATGGTGTTTGTTATACATATCTTGTTGATGTGAAATATGTATTTTATTATGGTTGAGAAATAGCATAACTTTGTTTGGCTATTGATTATTGTGGTGGTTGATGATTATGACATTTGGTTGATGATTATGTTATGGGTGATACATGCATTTCATAGTCATTATGTGGCTGATCCTTGACGATGGTGGATCAGTGGTAGCTAATTCCCATTGTGTGGAATTAGTGAGTGGTGTCGCCGTATCTTTGACGATGATGGATCGGTGAGTTGGGTTATCCCAGATTTTGGTACCACATGCATATAGTTGCATTTGCATTAGGCTACTTGTGTTATTATAACATGAATGGAAGATTGTCCAATGTTATAATATGTAATGATTGTGTAATGGTTATGATTTGTTTGGATGAATTATGGTGTTGTCTCTTGGTAATGTATTCTATTTGTTGCTGTGTGTTGATGAGTACTTCCTGACAACCTGAATATAATGAAATTGGATGAATAATGTGACTATGATGTGTTGTTATTTAAGATGCAATAACATTTGTTAACTCTGATGAGACTCACCCTTACTGTTGATATTTTCAGATTGAGGATAGTGGCTTTGGCTCGGTGAGGATTAGCTTATGAGCCAGTTCGTTTAGTATAGCGTCGGTGTCATGCTCTGATATTGTAACACTGGGGAAACGATAGCTTAGAGTTTATGATGATACTCTATCGTGTTGTTATTGTATTAATTCTGTGGGATATTGCATAGATGATGTTATGTTTATCCGTATGGTGAATTTCCGCTGTGTTAACATGAGATGTTTATGTATTATGATGAATTGTTCCTTAGTGAAAGCATGACAATGAATTTATGATAATTTGTTTTAAATTGAATTGTGGCACCCTTGTTTTCATGTTTTACTCTGAATTATTTTATAAATTTCCGTGGGGTTTAGAAGGGTGTTACAACTAGCGCATTTGTAACGCCCCAGACTGCTTTCGGGATGATCGACTGACCCTACAAACCAACACGGGTCTTTTCAGCATGTTTTGACCTCACTCACACGCTTTCTGGGAAACTTCCCAGAAGGTCACCCATCCCAATACTACTCCAAGTCAAGCACGCTTAACTGTGGAGTTCTTATGGAATGAGCTACCGAAAAGAAGATGCATCTTGTTGGTATAGGTAGTACCTATCAATCCTTATAAGCTTTCCTTCAACCATGCAGTCCCATACCTGCACGGCTTTAGGATCCTCTCATTCCGATGTGGATACCACCCTAGCCCCAATTGGCCCTAGGTGTTCCATGCGGTGCAACCACCCCTCGCCTTCTTCGGCCTCGGGTGTTACATGCCCACCAGCTTCCGCATGGTTCGTCCTCGAACCACATCGTACTGGGAGAGGTCTGGCTCTGATACCATTTGTAACGCCCCAGACTGCTTTCGAGATGATTGACTGAACCCACAAACCAACACGGGTCTTTTCAGCATGCTTTGACCTCACTCGCACGCTTTCCGGGAAACTTCCCAGAAGGTCACCCATCCCAATACTACTCCAAGTCAAGCACGCTTAACTGTGGAGTTCTTATGAAATGGGCTACCGAAAACAAGATGCATCTTCTTTTCGGGAGCCTCTTCCATAAGAACTCCATAGTTAATCGTGCTTAACTTGGAGTAGTATTGGGATGGGTGACCTTCTGGGAAGTTTCCCAGAAAGCATGCGAGTGAGGTCAAAGCATGCTGAAAAGACCCGTGTTGGTTTGTAGGGTCAGTCGATCATCCCAAAAGCAGTCTGGGGCGTTACAGCATTGGTCGGTTGCAACATACAAAATATGCTTTGATTTATTCAAACTTTATTTTATTCTTAGTAGATAAAAGGCTAAATTCTTTTAAGTCCTTATGCGTCATATGTTTAAGGGTTTATAAATGGTTTTATGAAGTTATTCGAAAATAAAAATATTCAAATTTAACTGTAAATGTTTTTCCACAAAAGAATTAGTATAGCTGAATATAGAACTTCATAGTTGAGGAGCTAGCACACTATGTACATCCTCAACAATGTACATACTCTGAAAAACTATTGGATGTAGCCAAATACAAAACTTCATAGTTGAGGAGCTAGCACTACGTACATCCTTTAGGAGCAAATAATCATGGTACTTCGTAGATATCCCATCAACATATCTACAGAGGATTGTGGGAGGAGTAGCAACGGTACGGGATCTAGGAATTTCCTGCAAATACCCGAAATAACGAATGACTCACTCAGATAGATGTCAATACATCAGTCATGATCCACAAGTCAAGCATCCCAAGTAAAAGGGCATGTTTAACGGTGATCGCCATACAGTGTAAAGTTTACTTCATCTGCCATAATGCGATCAAGATAAACTCTGGCTGAATTGGTTGCCCGATTCTCTCTGGTTGAGATGAAGGAGAAGGTATGTGACAACTGATGGAGGACCCATGCCTGAAAATAGTTTAGATGAAATATTAGTAATGGCGTAACACAAGTGTTATGAAATAATAGTAACAGTAAAGGTGCAAATATATTACCGTAAATAGGGTGTGGCTTGTTATCATATGTAGTCTTCCAAAAACAAGTTTCACCGAACTTGGAGTAGAGGTAAGCCAAATAAAAACATCATCCAATTATACTCATGAATCCTCTCCAAGTCAATGAAGTATCTCAAGCAGACGACATCAACATAGTATGCACTTTTGTTCACGAATATGAACGTGTCAATCAGATACAAAATGTATAACCTCAATACACATACTCTATAATGAGCTACATGTGCATCATCACTATTCACCTCAACTGCTGCATCCAAGTGGTATTTGTATAGCCTCTCCAAAAATCCAAATCTGGTATGACATCCTATGGTGTAATCCATCTCCTCCTCCTCCCATAATATCTAGTGCGTCATGTCTAATAAGTCTGGAGTAGTTTAAAAATCTTCCTCTGATTGAAAGATGTAGGAGAGATGACACATCATCAAGTGTGATAGACATCTCATCAAACAAAAGATGTAATGAAAAAGTCTTTAAAAGTGTCATATCTTGATAAATGCATACAACAAACCATAATTAATAAAAGTATACACAGTCATGAATAAATCTCGCGGCCCAAATAACTGTATGACATCCTAAAATCATGATTCATCAGGTTGTAGCAATTTCGTAATCTTTTAATTGTGGTTGATTTTCGACTAACGGTGTTGTAAAAAAATACATCAACGTTACAAAATTCAAATTTTATAATAGATATGTTTAAAAGAATAATATGTATTCATTTTACCTCTCAATCTCACACGTGTCTGACAACATGGTCTGCATGTAGATAAAATAGTGAGGTGTCTAAGGGGCCTCTTGGATAAATATTAGAAACGAAAGTAGTAGGTTGGACTCCAGGGATATCAGGGGCAGTAACATGGAACTCGTGTCTTGGAGAAGATGATGTCAGAGATACATGAACTCTAAAAGATGATGTTTCAGCATCAAATGAAGTGACACCAACGGCTGGACAAGAGGATATAGCTCTTCTCCTCCGATCAGAAGCATGTTAAACCACTCTACCATGCATCAATTTGTCTATGTTGTCAGACATTTCAATTGTAATTACACTAAAAAAATCATATCATAATCAAAGAGGTCAAAATCAGGGGACAAAACACAAAAACTCAATAAATTAATATAGAAAAATAAAATTTGGAAGTTAACTTCTGCATTGCAAAACAACAAAATACGAAAATTAACTTTTGTATCTTCCTGAAACCAAAAAACGAAAGAACAGAGCATGCCTAAATGTTTTAACTTCAACCTTCAAAGAACCTACATGCATGTCTCAATAAACAATCTATTATGCGTTCTAATGTGCCATAATCAATCTATAATGTATTTAACTTCAAACTAATACATTAAAAACTAAAAAAAATGAAAAAAATTACCAAATGTGAGAAGTCAGCGATTTTCAATTAAATGGAGTGCAATAGAGATTGATTGATGTCCTAACCTTGAATGTAATGCAATGTTTTGCAAACTCTAACCAAACTGAAGCTAAAATAATTGATTTGTTATATTTAATTAGTGAACCAAATCAGATTAAACAAACAATTCTAAAACTAAATAAAAATAAAGATAAACTAAATCAAAATTAAAGCTGAAATTAAAAAATGTTAAAAATAAGTAAAAAAAAATTATTAAAAAATACAACAGTCGATTCTTTAACAAATGAATCTATTTTAAAATAAAAAATTATCTTCTTACGGTTAGTTTAGTACAATTCGAAATTACAAACCAAATTTACCAAACCAATAATTTTAGTCCAATATAATATACCAATCCAATTATTTTAGTTCGATTCGATTCGGTTTATGATTTATGACAAACTGTACCATGAACAAAACTAAGAAATATGTACCATGAACAATACTAATAAATATCTTGACTGATTTATTCAAGACAATATCTCAATCAACCCCATAATACTCTTAGGCACATGGCGAAATTTCATTTTTGCCTCTGTTTCCGGATGTATATCTCTCAAAGCACCCTTTTTTTTATTTAACGATGAATTGTTCCATAGATGCATCTACAGAACCGTTTAAACAACGTTAAAAAAGGTTTCGTAGATGCACCTACGAAACAATTCAACATTAAATAACAAAAATGTACTTCCGGAGATACACCTCCGAAAGCAGAGGATATTTTTGAAAATGCACATGGTGCGTCAAGAGGTGGGGTTAGAGTTTGTCTTATTCAAAATTATATGTGTTGGCTCGGTATAGAGGAAACTTGAAATAGCATGCCATTGATGAACCTACAGCAAGTCATCTTGAAGATAACGCTAGTATATTCCTTCAACATGAAAACACCTTTCAATGGTTTATAAATTACCAACACTAAAGCTCTCATTCTTGGCAAACCAAAAATGCCACAAGCACTAAAACTTAATATTGTTGCTGCCAATACCATCACACCCAAAGACTAAGTTTCAGAAAAATAAAGATAACTCAAAATAGAGTAACCAGACTCCTGAATTTCTTAACTTCCAAAATTATTAAAGAATGTCTCTCTAGAAACATGGGAAAATAAATAAAAAATAATAAATTGTCTAGATAAATAACTTGACTAACAATCTGAAATTCTTGAAGCTTATCTTAACCCCTTCTCTTGGCTTCTTTCCTTCCCATCTAATATCTAGATGGTTATATACATGGTGTTTGTTGTTGGTATAGGTATGTACAGAAACCTTCTCATCTAAGGGTATGTATAACCAGCTTCTAAGGATCTTGTTCAAGTCATAAAATGCTATCTCACATATAAGGTCAAACCTCCATTACCGGTGCCATGACTTTAAATACGGCTTTCCCGTTGGATCATGTAATACAGAATTCGGATGTTGCAGATTCATCCATGTCATGTCATCAGGCACCATTACACTAGGCGCAGCCTCGCGTGCGGTTAAGTAATCTAGTGGATGGGAAGCCTGTGGTAAAACAGCCGGATTCACCCTGGTAATGCCTGCATCTACTCCATAAGTTCTTGGAGTAAGAAACTGGTCTGGGTTTCTGACGGAATCATAAGAGCTACCGGGTCGTAGTTGGTTACAATGTGATAGCATACTAAATAAGCTCTGATCAGAGTTTGATCCAGTGCCGACACTTTGACTTGAAAGACTACTGCCATCTGATCCGTTCCAGCCACCACGAATGTGGTGGTTAGCTGGAGGCCAATGATGACCAATAAAATTACCAGTATTTAAGTGAGATTGGGATGGTGTTGCCATGGAAGCAGTATTAGGCGCCCAATCGGTTACATTTGCTACAGCCAATGAATCTTGCCTGGGGATGAATGGATCTTGCCTGGGGATTAAGTACCTTCCTCCTGCAATGGAATGAATATTCTCTGACATACTTTCTGGCATGTAAACCTCGGTAGCTCTCCTCTGCATTGAGTCCAACATCAGCGGCATTTGCAAGGGCTCCTTGAAATGACTGGAACATTGGCCATCTCCCATCATAATGTTGTTTGAAGTCTGAAAATCCAACGGGGCTCCTTTTTGTTCATGATGATATGGTAACAGCCCCTCTCCATTGAAGAGAGAGTGAATTAAAGCACCTTGACTCTGGCTTTCGTAAGAACTGAAGGAGGTCCCATTGTCCAAATGCCCATGTAACAACTCTTTACCTGTCTCTTCTTGATGCAAATCAGCTTCAAGATCAATCACATGGGTTCTCGGATCTTCGTTGACTTGAGAGTTAACCAGTGATAACCCATTAGCTGTATACTTGTTTGTTGCAGCAGAGTCATAATATGAATGTGGTGCCATTTCAACAGTTTGCCAGACATCACTTCCAGAAGTGAAAGGTGCTCCTTCATCAGTGGAAACATCACAAATGTTTGTATTCCTTGGATACTCGTCTTTATTTGGTGAAGTATCGTCTGATTTTGATAAAACAATATTCTTTTCTGAATCCATACTCACTTTATTGAAATGGTCATTACAACTAGAGTAAGAATCATGTGAGGACCGGATCTCAGGAGCTCTAACAACAGAATCTTCATAATCTTTCATGCTAGACAGATCATTTAGATCTCTTCCATCCTCCACCACATTTTGAAGCTCCTCCTCTGAGCCCATGTTATCCTCATCTTGATCGTGAAGTTCGCCCCCGGAACTCACATCTTCATTCTGATCCTCAACTGGGCTTACAGTATCCTCATCTTGATCCTGAAGTTCACTCCCTGAGCTCACACCTTCATGCTGATCCTCTACTGGGCTTATACTATCCTCGTTTTGATCCTGAAGTTTGCCTCCTGAGCTCACATCCTCATTCGGGTCCTCTACTGGGCTTATATCATCCTCATCTTGATCCTCAGGTTCATCCCCCAAGCTCATGGGCACGTCCTGATCCTGAAGTTCCATCCCCAAGCTCAAATTATCCTCTTCCTGAAGGACGAAATAAAATTCGAAAAGTATTAACAGAACCATTATGAGAAATCGCCTTTTATTATGAGATCAACGATCTTCTAGAAATTTGAGAAACAGATTGAAGGATGTAACTCAATCCTAGGAAATTATGGACCATCAGAAGGAAACAGTACTACAAACCTCAAAGAGTGGACTTGATTTGTCCTTCATCTCTTCCACCAAAGAATTCCTCATTGCATCTCTTTGTATCTGTCTCTGCATCTTGTTTGCACATGCTACAGGGAGGTCTTTGATCACCAATTGCAACCTACAAAAATAAAATATATTCTAATGAGCAATAACAATGCGATGTTTAAGAACAAGTTCAATGATAGAAATTTAACAAAAAAAGATAGCACCGAAAATATCACTAACCAATGCTCATGCAACTTCTTCTGTTCCTCTTTGACAAATACTTCGTATGGCTGCACGTGAATCTCATCGAGGTTACCCAAAACATGGTTAAGAGACTTAGATTGGATGCTTTTACCAGACTGCTTCATACTTTTAACAAGTTCATGCTGCTTCCTACTAACCTGATATGCATTAAGAACATAATTAGCAAATGTCCTAGCAAAACATTAAAGTATGCATAAAGTGTTAAAAAATTTGCTTGGGTTCCTCATCCTGAAGGAAAAAGAATAGTTGAAAATACTCTAGTTATATGGTTACATGAAATCCATATTATACTAGGAAGAACTGGTGAAAACAGTCCCGTTAAAGCTCAGTAGGTGTACAGGGACATCTGACTGCGGGGCCTAGGAACTAGGCTACTTGACCAAAAGAAATGGTGAAAACAATAGTTTTATCAAAATCTGACGATATTTCAAGAAATAAATACTTGAAATGTCTATATTAAAGCAGCGTTGTCAAATAGCAGCTATAGTGTAGCGAAATTTGAACAAACCGCTATTGTTCTGCAATACGCTATTCAGTACAGTATTGTCAAATAGCAGCTATAGCGCCATAGCATAGTGGAACTGGAACAAACCACGATCCACAACATTGTATTAAAGCATGCAACGTAAAAAAATGAGATTTTTCTCAGTTCCCTCATTTTGATGCAGTAGAGTATAACCCAAATAGAGGAACAGCCGATCCCGAAAATGCTAGTGACATAGCGGACAACGAGATGGCCGCCACTTGGAATTCAAAGTAGGGGAAACCCGAGAAGTATCTGTTATATCAGCGTATCATTGTCACATAGAAGAAAAAGACCACTTACATCATTATGGTAGTGCTAGAGAATACTGAAATTCTATGTTTTCTCATTAACTTAATTCAAAATACATGAGGGGTATAAATAGCCTATGGAATATTCCCTCCGTCTCACAATGAGTGACTCATTTGACCATTTTACATTGATTAATAAAAATGTATATATAAATGACAGACTAAATGCACAGAGCTTATTAAGTACTGATCACCATTATCATAAATGCAGAGGAATATATTGACTAGAGAGTGCTGAAAGATGTATTGATTAGAGGGTACAATTGTAAAACAAGTCATTAATATTGCATAGAAAATTAAAAGGGTCATTTAATAAGGGACAATTTTTTACAAATGGACAACTAATTGTGGAGCAGAGAGAGTACAATCAAATAAGGAAACTAATTAACCCCTAAAGATTTATGAGATTATAAATGGAAAACAAGTATCCCTATGATAAAGCTGTATCTTCCTTAATGGCTCAGCCTTGGCAGATCTGCAACCAACTAACCTAACAAAGGAATAGAGCTTTGCTGCCGCAAGTTGCACGATTTCTGCCACTAGACCAAAGCACTCAGTGGGCGCACCACCTATTGCGGTCAGGCTCTGCGATGGCGCTACAGCGCACTATTAACATCACAGGCTAGAAGGAAAATGAATTTCTGAAAACACTAGTTTTGTGGCTATAAATCAATATAGGCTGTGGTTTCATTTCAGAGCTGACTCTTCAAATATGTCAGCTGAAGTCTAACTTATAACTTAATATTTCAATTTTCAACATTAATTCCAATTTACTGAGAATCAACCATTATACATCTATACCTCTATAATTACTACCACTAATGGGATATATATCCGGTCCAGCTACCATACCGTTTCTCCCAGCCAATTCAATATTACTCAGAAATAAGGGGGAATGCCTCACCTTGATACATGACATGTATTTGTCGCCATCAATAAAATGAATGTTACGCTCGAGAACTTTGTCTTCTTTATTGGGCTTTTCTCCCTTAATGTGCATGCCATCGGAAGTAAACATCGAATTTCTGGATTTACCTTTCACAATGCCTTTTTCAAGAACCCTGTCAAAAATTATTTCATGAGAAAGAGTTTAAAACACAGTTAAGACTTAACCCCCCAGAAGGAGGCATATATCAAAATAATGCGACAAAACCATGCAAGAAACGTAAATTCAGGCAATACTTCATTATTCCTACCATGTAAACCAAGTTATCACAACAACAAAATCTTAATTGACAAGTGTCTGGTTTCAAGATCATCAAAAGCACCGTAACATGAGAAACAAATATTTGAAGCAACCTGGACAACACCTACGAACCTTAGAGGTTGGAATACATATAGCTGATATGGGGACAATTTAAATAATACTAAAAATAATTTGTTAAACTTAAATTCATGTTAAGATGGAAGTTGCACACAAGTTATTGGTATAAAGCTAACCACTTAAACTAATCAAACAAGAAGGCCCAAGAAATAGAATCACTCAATTTATTGGTCCTTTTCTACACGGATTCAACCCAAACTTAACAAACAGGCCCAACTAAAACTAGTTTGAAGCACAAATAACAAACGCAATATGAAATTAATTTCAAAAAGAGATAAAAAAAAGATGCATTTGGTCACAAGCAAGGACACAAGAGAACCGAGAGGGCCACAGGGAGAAAACATATTACATCTCTGGTTTACAAGAATGGCAACTCGGCGATGAACCAGCAACAGTGGAGGCTTTGTATAATCAGAGAAAACAAGGCTATTAGTTGCAGAGCACAAAAAGGAAAGACAACAGACATGTTTAAGAGAGAAGGTTGTACGCCAATGTGAGAGAAGCCACGTGAAGCAGAATTTGGTCAGGGTTTTCTTTAAACAAAAAAGGGGTATTGGAATTAGAAGAAAAGGAGAAGGGGAGTGTTTGCAACCAGGTAGCATGAAGGAGAAATGGGTTGAGTGTGGACCTGACCCTCAAACAAAAGCACGCTCAAGATCGTCGATTTCATAGATCTTGCATTCTTGAGCAGCATTCCCACTTGGCCAGTTTTATCCAGCATGGGCGTGCACAACCCCTTCAAGATCGTAAATTCGTAAGAACCAAAGCTCTGGAACACAGTTTTAACTTCCATTCGTGATTTTGAAGTATTTGGGCTACATAACTACCAAAGCATAGTGTGTAGACAAACACAAAAATGACAAGGAATAAAAACATTAGTCAAATGAACTGCATCCGTCCATAAATACTTTGAACTATACCTGAATAAAACCTAGCAGTATCTATCACATTAAGAAGAACAAAAGGATAACGACAAAACTTGATACTTCAGTTCAAAAAGTTGTACAGCAATGAATCGCTAATGAGTTACTTGGGCAATATAATTGTTTACACAAATAATATATGTAAAAATAGTAAATTAAACCACTAAATATAATGAATTCCTACTAGAAGGCCCGCGCAATATTTAAAGCTACGGACACCTTTAGGAGTAGGCGTGTCGCGGCGTCCGACACTTGTTTGTATGACACATGTACGACACGTGTCGAAAAAGTCAGACAAGTGTCAGAAATGTCAAACACCTGTTTGACACTCTTTGAATCGGTATCCGACACCCATTTGACACTCAGACAACACATGTCAGACAATACTGACAAATGTTTCAAAAAAAAATTGTTCAAAATCTCACACATCTAAAAGGGTTAAACATCAATGAAGAATTGAAGGAATTAATTTTGATTAAAATATTTTTAACACTTTAAATAATATATGGATAAATGAAGGTCAAATAATATCATTAATTTAGCAGTGTCGGCGTCCTATATTTTGACATTATTGGTGTCGGAGTGCCCGTGTCGAAGTCCGTGTTTCATAGCTTACAAGTCAAAACTTCATTTGCTACCAGAAAATAAAACCAATAACCAACAAACAAAGCACAGGCAGAGATAGCAAAAGCAGCAATCAACAATACAGAAGTTGATATGGCAATAGCAAGGATGTAGGGTATATCAAATGCTGCGGCAATCAACAATATAGAAGTTGAAAATCACAAATGATATAGTCAACTAGCTATACTATTACTATTACCAATAGCATTGAATTCTATCAAGAGGTGAGTTTCAGCAATCAACTTTAAAAAATGGAAAATTTATTCCCTAAAGTTGAATTATTTAAGCAAAAAATTTATTAGTCGTATTAAGCAATCTTGACCCAAGTGGTTGTATATCTCGAATTTCTATAAAACCGCTTTACCAGAGATTTTTACCATGCTACGATGACAAATGAAAGTATTGAGAAACCAAAACAACTACAAAGACAAAAGCATGTAAAATTCACCAGGTTCGTAAACTCTCAACGATATAGCTGATAACAAATTCATTACTTACTTTTTCTGAAGTTGGTCATCCTTTCTCGATGAAGAAATTCGGTATTCACTACTACATGCTTTCTCCTCTGTATCCCAGGAACACGACTCAGATGTCACTGCGACATTCCTATCATGATCATTAACTCTAGATTCATTCACATTTGAGGGTATTCTTTTTGGAACATGCTTTGGCCTGCACAATCCAAATAACATATGACATTAATGACTACCACTAAAATTCAAATTATAAATTTGCAGAACCTAATTCATGTTCTATAACCAACTTCAAGTAAGGTTGTGTATTGCAATAACTAGATATTTTCATTTTTAGAACTGAGACACAGTTTAATATCAACCAAAAGAAAATAAATACATATGCTTAAACAAATATAGAGGTTTCTATCGGTAGAAATATATATAAATGCATTTTACTCATTATCTACTTATGAAGACAGTAGTCAAGCAGAAAACATAACGGAGAAGTCCCGCCTGATCAGGATACATCAGAGAAAAAATTTCCAGGATTTCACCGTCTCAGATTAGAAGTAATATGACATGTCAAAATATCCACAAAATTAATCATATGGTGTCTAAAATATATGCCAGTTGTGTTCTCCCTAGCTTGCACAACAGTTAGCTTTCATCTATGTTGAAGAACTGCATGTGCAGGTAGTGGAAGAGCAAAGGAAAGGCAACATTTTAATGAAACAAATTATGGAATATGCCCTGTTCTAAAAATTTATGCGTTGAGCTCAGTATGCAGATTGCAAGTATTCCAGGGGATAACCTCCACATCTTCTGCAAAATGTCCTTTTCTGGATCTCTGCAGCTTTGCCACCTCTCCTTCAATTTAGATAGAAATCCTATCATACTGCAAAATAAAACAAGGACAATACTGCATTATAAGTACAATGCAAAATATATATATATATATATATATATATATATATATATATATATATATTTATATTTATATAAACAAGTCGAGGATGTGCAGTGCTTACCCATTGTGATAATTATGCAATTGTTTGTAGTAAGCTCTCTTCTCAGACTTCAGACGCTGTTCCCGATTAACAATTATGTCTGGATGAAGATCACCGGAGCAAAGTGAAGCACCCCTGAAAATATATAGACATTTGTGATTCTGAAAAAAAGAAGATTTTTACGAATAATCAGCAAACTATGCACAACATATTACGTTTTTAAAATACTTTGCTAACTAAAAGCAGAGCAAAAGACTTTCAGAGATTGAGATATGACATAGCCATTACAAATAGTATGGATAGGTAAGCATAATACAGAGGATCATAAATAAAGAAAAATAAACCATAATTTGTAAGCATAGAAACTATGAAAATGAACAAATGGGATTTCCACAACCAGGCCCATTTAAGTTAGAAAATCGAGAAAATTTGTATGCAACAAAAAGAAGACTAGATAACTGGTCAATATGCTGTAAGATATGATTAAGCCTAAATTGAATTTCAAAAACTACTAAACAGAATTTGTGGGTGATCATCAAATGCAAATAGTAATGCTGGTCAACTCAACCCAAAAGCTAATCATAAGCAGTTAACTCAACACAACATGAAATCAATAACTACTTAGCAGTAATCTAATATAAGAAATATTCACATCACATGAAGCATGTAGTAAACACACACCAATTCAAAAAGGGATTTCCGAATTCGAAGTCAGTCCCAGCGAGCAAATCTTCCACGGCTTGCTGTGGCTCTATGCCCCTAGGGAGGAAGCTCATAAGAAGGTTTCTCTCATTTTCTGAAAGATGGGTGTTCCAAACCTGCCAATTTCCAAAAGATTTATAAAAGATGTTTTAGGCATAAACCGTAGACAAATTAAAAAATTTGAGCTTGTAAACAACAGACTGTGACCACTATTTTATCTACCTCATATGAAAGCACTTCACTTAAATTATCCAAGTCAAAAATTTCTTGGGGCACTGTAAACACATCTGCCAAGACTTTATGATCATTAGAAACATAATTGACAAACGGTTTCATTTGTCTCCAACTAATACCAATTTGTTCCCGCTTGGCAACAACTATTTTCTGGTTTCTATCCCATTCAACAGAGATGTGGGATCTCATGTCATTTGGAACTAGACCCGGATTCTTTCTTTTGGTCCTGTGTTGCTCTCTAGAACCATAACCGACAATGCTTGCCCCATTTACTCGTTTCCTCTTCTGATCAGCAGCCATTATTGACACAAGGGAATAATGTTTCAACAGAACATTATATGAATATGAAGAAAAACAATATCTTCCTCATTTCTAACAAACATCTTTCATCCATATACAACCTGCAAAGCACAATGTCAATGATACATTAAATTTCAAGTCCAAGTATCAATGTACAGATAAGTTGAATATGATTATCACTTCACTAAAGGTTCAAAATGAATATTCTTTAACAAATAAAACAGCCTCACGAAAGGTTCAATCAAGTCCATAACAGAGCTTACATCATACAACCGTAAACAACAACAAGCCAATAAATATAAGGCGTAACTTTGCGTGGTTAATCCAAAAGGAGACAAAACAACCCTTTTAGGGTTAAACAGTGCATGCACAAAATTCGTGAATGTCTCAAAACAGAGGTAATCAAATTCAGTGATCAATTACTTTTAATATCACATAATAACCATGTAAGATAAAACCAAGATAACCAACATAAAAAAGTGGACAATTTAATCATACACGCAACTATAAAAAACAAGTTTTTACATCTATAGCTACGTAAAGAATCGAGCATAAACTTCAAAACACTCCTTTTTATTCTCTCGTTTCGGCAGGACTCAAACACAAAAGAAATTAACAATTAACAACAGAAATACAATTACAATTCATTGACAATTTCAAGTCAAAACAGCGTTATTCAATAATTCAAAAAATCAAAAGAACTAAAATCAATGTTCACCGTAAGAAGAAAAAACAACTCAAAAACGAAAATTTACAATAAAAACATCAAAAATACAAAATTACGAGTTAGAGATTAAATTGTGAACAACCAAATTCAAGTAACCTTCTCTGAGGATTCGGAGCAGCGAAACCCTAAATTAAAAATAAATTAAAAATTACCTGTAAAACAGTTAATTCAGCGCGTTCGGAGTAAAATGAGAAGCTTAATCTGTGAAATTAATCGGAGTAAAAATTAATTTATAATTATTAATAAAAAAGAATTGGGATTATTGATTGAGAAAAGAAATTGAAATATAAAATTATGAATAATACCTTGAAATGAAGAGTGCGATGATGATGATAATGCAATAGGAGAAAGCGTTGCGTTGAGAGAAAGAGAAGACACGAACACAGAATTGGCGGAGAGAGAGAGATGATGATGATGAGAATTAATCGGACGACTGTGGTTTCTTCTTCAAACCGTTATTTTTGGTATCGATCACAAAAACACTTCGGCTCGGCTTGGATTGGCTGGGTTGGCGGCTTCAACCTTCCGCACGTGTGTTGTGTTGTTCAAGTGGTGAGAGATTATGTGGTGAACGTTATTTATAAGATATATTTTTATTTTATTTATTTATGAGATGAATTTGATTTGACGAATAGTTAATTAAATTATTATTTTATGAGACTTTGACATTTCAAGTCAACGTGTTCGGATCTTGCAAGGTGGGTGTAGTTGTAGTAGAAGTGGTTCATGGTATATCATAGATTTTGGAGAATTATACATGTACCCCAATTATACACGTCACTTTTTTTTTTTATTTCACGTTTATTTTTTGTGAGATACAAAGAATTTTCAGACGAAATTCCTGATACATTCTACCAAATTTCTGATAGAAGTAAATTTCCGATAGTGTATTTGAAATTTTTGGCATATTTTAATATTAGGCTTTTTCAATGGTTGAGATTTTGCCGACACTTTTTGAGGATCTTGATTGCACTGACACATATGTGTGGTTTAGAATGCATCGTCATTTGTATAAATAGGGGTCTTAGGGTTATTGGATAATATATCTCAACAAAATATCTCTTCCTTAATACTTGACTAATGTAGAAGTGTATTTCAATGGCTGCAACCATGCTGTTGAAACCAAGATTCTAGATAGGCCCGAATCCTTTGCCACCTTGAAAGAAACGTTGAATAATTTGCTGTCTGATTCCGATAATAGAAGGGTGACAAAGATCGAGTTTCTGGAGGCCTTGATTGATATAAATGGAAGAGTAAAATACAATCTAATCGAGTTGAAGAATGATGAGGATGTGAAGGTCATGTGGAAATCATTTCGCCGTAGAATAATTATAGGTCCGATCGAGTTAGACGCGCAAATTCGAAGATCAGTGGACGAAATAATGAAGTGTTTGAAACGTCCAGAGTCATCCGTTAGTGCCTAGGTTTTCATGTTTTGGAGTACTGTTTATGTTTGTTGTTTGTCACCTGATGTTTGTTAACTACGTTTGTTCGTTATTGATGTTATTTTATTTTCTTTATCTAATTGAAACATGCACTAGCAAATAAGATTATGCAATAAAAAAGATGTCTGAATAAAATATACATATAATACAATCATAAAAAATAAAAATCTACATAGGCCCTCCATGGGAAACATCGGCTAACCTAGCTAAAATAGTATGAACCTCACCATCAGAGTTCACCAAAACTGTGAGGCTATCTAAGTGAACGGCGATGAACTGTAGATGATTGTCCTGGTCACCTGCGGGAGGTGGAGGTGGTGGTGGTGAATCGAAAGAATCCCTGGTACCTGAAGGCCCTGGAACATCAGATGGTGTGGCAGGTGGTATGATCCTAGGGTGTGACACAATGTGGAACCACTCCAGGTATCCATCCTCGCATTGCCCAGGCTCTTGAACCTCAACGGCTATATCAATGATCTCACGGGGGGAGTTGATGATGTGACTCTGAAACCATCGATTAATGCCACCAGCTGGAGCCTCTGAGAGCGGACATGGGATGTCCTGTATATAACCATACTGGCGTAGACACCTCTCAGGAAAGTGTCGAGCCACATGGCTCTCCCATTTGACATACCCTGAATATAAAGTAGATACCTCAAAAGGACGATGAGGGCGGTGAGCTGTATACGGTGTTCAAATGACATCATCCAAGGTCAGAGCATCCAGCTTCCACCTGTACTCTATCAACCCTCCTGGAATGGCCTGTTTGGCCTTCCACCTCTTCGCACATGGGTCAGTAGCCGCAACACGCTGGATCTTCCGCTCACATATGTGAAGGAAGTGCTCGTAGATCCAACACTGCATAAAAAGTTATAAAATAAATACACCCAAATAGTTAAAACACAAAATCATCTAATAAATTATAATATACCTGTAACAAGCTCAGGTAACCAGCAAACTATGTGGTGTCAGGACGAAATGCAGCATCAAGCGTCGTGTACAACATCGTCAATACCACCACTCCCCAATCCCAACATGGAGTATCAAGGGCTCTGAATAGAGAAAGGTATTGAACATCTATATAAACTCCAGACTTGTCCGCAAAGAGAGTACATGCCACTAGATGTAGCATGTACGCCCTAGCGGCAACCTGGTATCTCTCTGCATCCAGAAGCTCCTAATAAGTAGTCCTTAACCAAGACATACTAAGGTGAAAGCCCCGAGTCCCACCAAACTCACGTAGCACATCCACCTCATCAACCTCCAAAGCATCCATAACCATGCGCACCGCCGTCGCCTGGTCCCTATAAACTGGTGTGAAAAACGTCCCAAAAGTCAGAATGTGAAAGAGGGCATTCACATCATCTAAATTCGCCGTTATCTCCCCAAATGGAAGATGGAAGGATGATTTCGGGTGCCACCTTTCAAAAAAATTGATAACAGGGAGGCGTCCAGCATCATCAAGGAGCATCCAACAAAGTCCATCAGATGGAAATCCTTAACTATCCTCCTCACCTGCTCAGGCATCTGACTCTCGAGGAAGTTCTTCAACTTCGACCCGTGAGAAGTCTTCTAAATTTCTGGTATCGTCGAAAAATTAGAAAAATACGGTTCGTCACGTAAATTTCTGAAAATGTGGTAATAAAAATTGGTTGGACAATTTAGTCTTTTCATAGGTTTGGGGGTGTGGCATGTATAATTTGGGGGGTGGCATGCTACTCTTCAATTATATATGACACCCCTCATTTTTCTTAATTCCACAAATACTCATTCTCAAAGAAAGAAAACAATTTTTAAATCAAATTTTCGGTACAAATAAATTTTTGGTACCTTATAAAAAATATTAGAAAATTTAAAATTTATCAGTCCATACCGAAAATTTAGTGGATAACTGAAATTTCCGGTAGTGTATTTTGTCAAATATTTTGGACAATTTTGTAGGGTTATGATTTCACCGACAATTTTGCATGGTCTAGAATAAATCCAAGATTTTATAAATAGAGGCATATGTATAGAGAAAGTCATCTAAAAAATGTCTCTTCCGTAATTTATGATTAAGGCAGAAGTGTATTTCAACGGAAACAATCCTTCTGTTGAATTCACACTTCCAGATGGTGCCTCATCTCTCGCCAACTAAATAGATAAGTTGACGAATTGCTGCCGGATACCGAGAACAGAAGGGTGAGAAAGATCGAGTTTTATGAAGATAGGATAGATAGTAATGGAAGGATGAAATACAACCTGATTGAGTTAAAAACTGATAAAGACGTGACTGCCATGTGGAAATCATTTCGTCGTACAATAACTAAGGGGCTGATCGAGTTTGATGTGCATATTTCAATATTGATTGACGACATAATCAAGATGTTGAAATGTCCATAATCATCTGGTAGTAACTAGGTTATCATGCTTGGGTATTTTTATTTTATGATTGTTGTACTGTATTATCTTGTGTTATGTTTATTTTCTAATTAAAACATGTAATCGGCAAAATATTATGCAACAAAAGTAATGTGATGTGAGAAGTAGTCTGAGTCACATAATATACAAAATATAAAATCAAAAAATTAAAAAATCAAAAAATCTAAATAGGCCCCCCGCGGGCTATGTGTGCAACCCGGGCTAATCTTGTGAAAACCTCATCGTCTAGGTTTACCAAACCCTTGAGGTTATCCTAATAACGACGATCATCTGAAGACTCTCCTGATCATTTGAGCCTGGTGAAGGTAGTCGTGGAGGCATGTCTTCACTCGGTACCTAAGGATCAGAAACCCTAGAAACAGAAGGCCATATAGCATCGGAAGACCCTACAACACGTGGTGTGAGGCTAGGAGGTGATATAGTGAGATACCACTCCAGATAACCATCCTCACACTACGAAAGGGTACTGAACATTCACTGTCCTATATCTAATCTCACGGGCAGAGCTGATGATATGGCTCTAAAACCATATATTAGTCCCCCTCTAAAGCCTCTAGAACTAGTCGAGGGATGTCATGGACAACCATATTATCGAATACATCTCTCAAGCAAGTGTCTAGCCATCAATATCTCCCACCTTATATGTCCTGAATATAATGCACCATCGTCGAATGGACGATGGGCCCGATGAGTTGTGCATGGTGTCTACACAATATCATATATTGTAAGATAATTCAGCTTCCTCCTGTACTCGGCAACCCCAACTTGAATCGTCTGCCTGGCCATTCATCTCCTCACATATGGAGTGTATGCTGCGACACGATGCACCCTCCTATCACAAATGTTAGGGAAATTCTTGTATATCCAGCACTAGAGAAACGAAAACTAATTAATGTCTCAAACAACAATAAAATAAAAAATAGATGAGAAATGCTCGTATAACTATAATAGACTCAAATAACCAGCAAATTGTTTGGTCTCAAGCACAGTCGCAACTCCAAGTATCGTGTAGAGCATGGTCAAGACGGCAACTCCCCAAGCCCAGCATGAAGTCTTTAGGCTACTGAACAACCACAGGTATGATACATCAATGTAAACACCTGACTTGTCCGCAAGGAGAATACATGACATCAGATGTAGCATGTACGCCCTAGCGGCAGCCTCATACCTTTCAGCCTCCACAAGCTCCTGATATATATCCTGCAGCCAAGACATCCGAAGGTGAATGCCCCTGTTAAACTCAAACTCTGCTCGTACGACATCCTCAGGGACCTGCAGATCCTCTACAACCTGGAGTAACGATGTTGTATGGTTAATGACATGACCAATAAAGAATATATCGCCAATGCGGATGTTGCCCTCGGTTTTTTACCATACCTCTCGCGGAGAGATACGCGAACTGACTCTTTTCTTTCTGCTTTTGTGTTTTTGAAAATCAGAGAGTCGCCACTGACTTTTATTTTATCCAATTAAGGAAAGGTTTATAAAAGAAACAGAAAAAGACCTTTAAGAAATTCTGGGTAAGGGGGTAGGTTATACAAAGGGAAGGTGTTAGCACCCTTTGTATCCATGGTTATCCATGGGCTCTTTAATTTTCTTAGCACACTTGTTTTCAATCACTTTTCTATTGCCTTGAAATGCTTGTATGTGGTTTCAAATACCTTTGTAAATTAACTTTGTAATGATCCTTGTGCGGATGTATACAAAGTGTTTTATCTTTCGAAAGATGTTTTTGAAAAAAGGACGTTAACTTCGTAATGATCCTTGTTTGGATATATACAAAGTATTGTCTTTTTGAAAGTTTTATTTTGAAAAACAATGATATATGAGAGATTTGTTTGTTTTGATCTGAGCAAGCAAATTAGGAGGTCTACCCTAAGTTATAAGGTCTTATCCTATTTCCTTTAAAAAACTATCCTTTTACCGGATGTAAACAAAAGTTCGATTTTGCATTTGAATTTGATCTTGATTTTTGAAGAGAGTAAAAGAGGGATTACCTTAAGAGGTGCAAGTGTGATTTTGTTTTGATTCAGATATTTTATCTTTGAAGTTAGTGATCTAACGATTATATTTTTTCTTCGACATACACGCAGTTTTATATATGCTGGAATTTAAAATGCGGAAATGTAAAATGCGGAAAGTAAATCTACGCTATTACATCGATTGTGCAGGAAATGTAAACTACGCTATTTACATGAATTTGATAACCTATACACTTGATCTATGAATTTAAATTGCAAGAAAATAAAAGAAATATTTTTGGATTTTTGATGATTGATTTTAATTATAATTAATGCATGATTAATTTAATTAAAATGAGGAAAAAGATGGAAATAAAATTTAAACCTAAAAATTAAGTTTAAAATATGTTCAAAATGTTTGTCAATTAATTTTAAGATAAAACTATTTTTTTTTGGAATTTTTGAAATTTGTTTTGAAATTATTAAGTTAATTAATACATAATTATACAAATAATTACACAAATAATCAAAACTTAAATGAGAAAATTATTCTAAATATGTACAAAATTAGCCTATAATATATAAACTATATTTAATATAAAGAACAAAATTTTTATGATTTTTTTTGATTGGTTAAAATAATTAAAAAGCAAATATATAAATATATACTAATTAATTATGCAAAATATTTAAATTATTAAGAAAAATAAAATATTTTTATATCAGAAAATAAAATATTATTTTATCAGCTTAAAAATATTTTTTGTGTATTTTTTGAATTTTTAAAACTATTTAAATTAATTTTAGAAGTTAAATTAAAATAAAATAGAAAATATAAAAAGATATGATCATGTGTGGTTGATTATGATGGATTATGGTGTGGCTGCGTATTTTGATGCGTTGAATGAAAAGTTGAGAGGATCCAAAGGCTCAGATTATGATTGCATGGTGCACGTGGATAAAGGCATAACATGTGATCATGCAGACTTTGAGAGTCCAACGTGGGACCCACGTGCAGTTGACTAGCGAATGGGGTGGAGCGAAATGGCCACGCGTACGGTCAAAATTTCCACCTCACTATTCATCATTTTCTTCCTTGGTACCTGCGGAATTTCCTGCAAACTTACCTGCGGATTTTCCTACGGATTTTGCTTTCAATTCTTTAACCTTTTGAATGACCTACAAAATGAAAATGAAAAAGAACAAGGGCCACCCAGATCACCTAAATGGACCCTTCTGAACATGATGGCGTCGTTAGTTTTTTCATTTGGAGCTTGTATCATGGAGAACGAAAGCTTCACATGTTTGAAGCTCAAAAATGGTAGAGCTTCAAAACCACGTTAAAGCTTGCATGTGATCACTCAAACCTACTCTATATCATGCCACGAGTCCATGCAAGTGGTTAGTTTTCATTTTAATCAAGCATGCATACGAAAACGAAAGCTACATGTGTATGTTCATGGAAAACATCATACGTATGTTATGACTCTCATGGGACCAAATAAAGAGTTTATTCTTACTGTATATTACTTTAGGAGATGATTGGAAGTGTTTATTTGTATTGATAATGATTGGAATATGGAAAACGAAAATTTACAAAGTTATGGAATTTTTGAGAATTTTGTGAAGTTTCTTGCTATACCCCCCTTGCTATTTTCGTGTGTGTTGTAATTGTAGAGTATGCTGCTTCATTTATAAGCCAAGAGGTGCTTAAAATCTAAGCTAGAAGCATTGATGAGCTTTGTTGAAACTTTGATTTTTAAATATTAAAAATCTTTGAAATTTTGACCAAAGCTTGCTCTCCTTTACTTCTCTTGCTTTGTACTTCCTTTTGCTGCAGAAAATTGAAGATTCTTTGATGACTCATGCTTAGAAACAAAGCTACGCATTATCCTTCCATTTTCCTTTTTCAATTTAATCTTAAATGTGATAAAATTAAACCAAAAATGGAACAAAAATGATGTGGGCTTTGTCTTGGTCGTGGGAGGCCCTTTACATCATGGTAAACATATTTGGATTATGAAAACTTGGCCCCATTTGGAAAAAATACATTTTTTATCAATGTTGATTTCATGCATTTTCCCAAAATTTTAGCCAACTTCAACAAGGTGTAAATCCCTCAATTTTTATCATATGAAGGAGTTCTTGCACTTTTTGGAAACATCAAAGAGTACTCTAACCAATGTCTTTGGTCTCATGTCAAAATGATTTTCCATGCTCCTTGTGTGTCCTTTTGAAAAAAGTGACTTTTTGTTGACTTTGAAAATGACCTGTAATGTCTTGATTCATATTTTTCAAATGGTGAATCTAATGACCATGGGACCAATTGCATTTGAAAGATAATTGAATTTCCTTCAAAATAAGCTTTGTTTTGAATTTTTTGGATGAAGGATGAGAGAGTTATGACCAGTCAAAGTTCAGTTGACTTTTTAGGAGAAAACCCTAATTTTGAAACTTAGGGTTTTGTTGATTTTTGATCTTTCCTTGATGAATTATGATCATCCAATGATCAAATGATGAATCCTTTGACAAAATATGGACTTTGACAAAAAATTTCATTTTTGACTGTCTGTTGACTTTTTTGGTCAAGCGGGTCGTCTGTTGACTGTTTGAGCTGCTGACTGTGCGTCTGAGCGAATTGAAGTTTGAAAATTTGTATGGTGGTACTTTGAGATATATGGAGGTCCATGAAATCCATTTGAGGTCTCAAAAACTTGTTCTCCTGAAAAAAAACAAGAAACCCTAGTTAGGGACTGTTTGTGTAGGAGACAGTTAAGCGTACCTGATTTTTGTGCAGTGTTGAGTCTCTGCTAATCATGTGATATTCAGAAGACTTCTAGAACAAAAATCTTGGAATTTTGAAATGCAAAAAGTTTGATTTGATTGATGGTACAAAACACGGAGAATTGCACTGTCAGTGGTTTGACTGTCAACTGACTGTTTAGAGTGAAAATTCAACAGTCAAAGTTAATATATTTTTTTTTGTTTTTGTTTTGTTTTTGTTTTGTTTTTTTTAATGGTGAAAATTTATTTACATGAGTGGTTAGTAAAACACAGACGTAGTAAATAAATAATAAATACTGTATGCGAGCAAAATTACAGATAATGACCCTGAAAATCATTTAATGCACAGAAAAATAAATATTTAACTGGCAGAAAACACACAAAATATTATCTGGATAATTAAGCAACAATATGACAAATAGTACGACATTTAATACTGACAGTATAAATATTACATACTACAACGAACAGTACAACGAGTAAACGGTACATTAAGAAATAAGAGATACGACAAACTTTTAAGAATGACGATTAATAACCCATGCTACAAACAGTAACATGTAGATGATTGGGAGTGTCAACATCCCAGGTCCACATTTTTCATGGCTATGCAGACAGAAGAAAGACATGATTACCACCACGACGGTGATGATCATAAGAAAACACGTCTCTATCCGCTTTGCCATTTTTGTCGGGGGAAGAAGAGAGAATGAATATGAAGTAGAAATTTGAGAGATGAGTTAGAATTTGATGTGAGATTTTATGGGAAAAATGAGAGGTATTTATAGAATGAAAAGAAGGATAGAGACGTTGGGGAATGAAGTGATTCCGTACAAAAGGAAAATTTGAGTGGAAGTGAGATTTGAAAGAAAGTGTATGATAATGTTGGAAAAAAGAGAGATGTATAGAATAAAGTTAGGATTTGATTTTGAAAGAAGAGATTTGAAAAGAAAGGAAAAGATTTTGAAAATAATGGAATATAGTACAAAATTAGTGGGAAACAAATAATTTACTTGTTACCAGTACAGTCTGAATCCCCGGACTATGCGCCTGCAAAATATTTAACTTTGTACCAATTGCGTCAGTACTATTTATCTGTAAATAAATATCAAATAAATAGCGTGTGTGAAGTAATAAACAGTAATTGGCGTTTGCGTAAGAATAAATTCAACAGCGAGCCAAAATACCGTATAAGAAAAATTCTAAAAACCAAGTATTCATAAATCAGGATATGAAAATCCAAGATTATATGAAACTCTTAATTTTTAGATTGAAGTTTTCTTGAAAAAAGATGCGGGCAAATTTTGGGGTATAACAGCGGAGATGAAACAATGTGGATACATCATCAAGTGATGATCATCTCCCCAAATAGAAGATGAAAGAAGGATATCTCTAAGTGCCACCGCTCAACAAACGCAGACAACAAGGAGGCTTCAAGCATGGTCAAGGAGCAATCGGCAAACTCCATCAAACTAAAATCAGAAACAATGCGTCAGACCTGCTCAGGCATCTCACCCATAGGAAAGTTCTTCAATTTCGACCTGTGGGATGCAACCTTCAGCGGCTGACGCACTTGTAGGAAACAAAGTTAAATAAATAAACTGTAGTCTTTCAACATATCACTGAATCATAGCTGAGAAGCATCTGCCTTAGCATCTCTAACGGCAGCTGCCGCTATATTAGTGATCCTGCCGACAATGGTGTTGTCCTTTCCTGTTGTCCTCACTGAAAAGAAAGGAAAAAACAAAAAAAAATAGTTAAAAACAAAAGAAAAATTATATGGAAGATATTACTAGAAATTTCAAAAAAAAAATCCAGAATTTTTCAAAAAAAATTGAACTACCGGAAATTTCATAATTTTTGGTAAGATCTACCCGAATTTTTTGAAAATTTGGAAATTTCTGGGAAATTTTGAAATTTCCGATATCACCAAATTTTTCCAAAGAATTCCCGATATGATTAAGAAATTTCTGATATGACACTTACTATTTGCAAAGAATTCCCGGTATTGCGGGGAAATTTTTGGTATTGCCCTAAAAGTTTCAAGATTTTCTTTTTCCAAGTGCAAATTTGTGAAATGATAGAAAATTAAATAGGATTATATTTGACTTTTCATTTGTTTTGGGAGGTGTCATATATAACTCGGGGTGGCATGTAGAATCCACTAAATTTTGATGATATTGTTCCATATATAACTGGCCCATAATACAACAATGTGTCATCCATGTCTATTATTATCATTCTCAGTTATTACATTTATATATATATATATATATATATATATATATATATATATATATATATATATATATATATATATATATATATATTAAAAAATATATAATCATTATGAAATACATATGATTTTTTATAAAAATGTATTTTATTTATAATATAAATAAAATAAATTTTAAAAATTAATTATGATAAATATTTATGGGTATAATAAAAAATATTAATAATTTATCGATATTGTAAAATAACTTATAATTTTATATAAAAAAAATTTCAAAATAATTTATAATAAAATATGAAAGTAATAATAACTTGATTTGAGTAAATGTTTGTATATAATTTTTTAAAATTTATGTTAGTTTTATTTATTAATAGGAGGAAAGTAAATCTTTGAAATGAAAAATGTTGGTATGGAGCAAAGTTCTAAGAAGATGACACGTGTGAGAATTAGATAAATAAGAAATAGCGTAAAGGAGATGAGAAAATCTAAACATAGAGAGTCTTGTACTTTTAGTAGTATAAAAATCATGTATTAATTGCGTATTAGATGGGCAAATTTGAATTAAGTACGCCTTGTCGCTTTGGCTAATAGAACTAATGATTCCTTATAAATATCATATATTTGTAAAATCTAAACATGCACTCAATTAAACAAGTTTTTTCCGCATTTTTATCTCTTTTATCATTTCGTTTTACTTTATTGTACTTTAGTATGCATTTATTAGCTTAGCAAATCAAAGTACGCAAACATCCGAACTTAACACTCTTTAAAAGAGTTTAGAAACTCATAATTAAGGGACAAAGTTTCATCCATAGTGTAATCGCTTGAAGAAAAAGAAAACACATTTGAGAACTGGTAGTCAATATCTTAACTAATTTTCAACTTCGACAATAAATTCGGCACACTTAGAGAGATAGTATGACTAAAACCACTTAAAAAATTAATTCACCAAGTCACAATATGTTTGGCGTATGCACCCGCATTCAAGAAAAATATTGGTCCTATGGATTAATAATATTTATCAACTCAAAGAGGTTATGTTAACATAACGACTCTCTATAAACGTTGGAACTGTTTGCATGAGTCGTCACATACTATAATTTTTGTTTTCATGTGTTTACACAAAGAAGAAATTTGTCCTCTATGAGTCGACACATACGACTTATTTGTCGACACATGTACATGCTTTTTAAAGCTTGCAACTTATGTTTGTATGTGTCGACACATCTGTCTTGTTGTGCCAGAATTTCAAACGTAATAAACTATCATTGTCCATTCCAAGAACTTCTAGGGAAACGACCATATATATCGGTATAAATTAGTTATAAGACATTCTTAGCTCTTTAAACATGGAAATTCCTCTTGTTTGTCTATGTATCCTTAATACAAAGAATGCATACTTGAAGTCCGACAAATAAAGGGATCCAAGAATACCTTTCGACATAATCCTATGAATTCTCAGTTTAGAGATATGTCTTAATCGCTTATGCCATAAAGTGGCACAATTCTCATTTAATTTTTTGTTTTGTACCATGTGACTCTATTTGCATTATTTTGTTATAAGGAAATTTAATATCAAGCATATAAAAATTATCATTCAAAGAACTGGAACCAACAACGTTTGAATCATATGACAGACTAAAATTATTATTTCTAAAGGAACAAGTATAACTTGATTGGTTTAAAGTTAAAATAGAAAATAAATTCCTTCTAATAGAAGGTGCAACAAAAGTCCCAACCAAATCCAAATAAAAACTAGTCTTTAATAAGAATCTAGAAGTCCCTATAGCTTCTACTGAAATTTAATTGCCATCACCCATATAGATGAATCTTTCAGCATCACTTGGCGGACGGCTCCACGGGCAACCTTACATGGACATACAAATGTGAATAGTAGCACCAAAATCTACCCACTAAGTATCCATCGATTTAGAAGCTAAATTAATTTTAGAACAAACAAAAATGAGAAAAATACCAGTCTTTTCACACCATGTGGCATATTACATTCCTTCTTTATGTGTATAACCTTCTTGAAAAGGAACCAAGTGAACTCCTTATGTTGTTCATTTTCCTTCTTATTTTAAGGAAAACTTCATGCATGCTTCTTCCTTTTATTTTGAGAGCTAGTAGGCAAGTGAGAACTTCAGTCTTCTCTCTCATTAGCATTTCTTTCTCCTGCACACACTGATACATAAGCTAATTGGGAGAACATTTATTCTTATGAGTATCGTAACTCTCTTTAAATTTCCCAAAGAGTGTTGTAAGAGAGATCAAAACCAATTGCACAATAAAATCATCATGAAGTTCTAACTTTAGTGCATTCTCTATAGGGAGCTCCTTAGTGAGGCTTCATCAAACAACTTCAAAAACTTACAATCTTTAAAATATCCTCTTCCGAGTGATAGAAATTGAGGTTCCTTCTTCTTGCATGATCTCAGTTGAATTGATTCTCTTGCTCTTGAGATGAAAATAACTCTGAGAAGTAAGTTGTTGATGAAGAACTTCCAAATGTACGCGTCCTTCTTGAGCCCATGATGATGATGGAGATTACAACAATATTTGCAAGAGAACACAAAGCAAGCACGAGAAGAAAAAAAGAGAGGGAAATACCTTTTATAGGCTGCCTCTAATCAGTTATTTTCCCTGAAAATCTATTAGATAAAAAATGTGATATTATCTTATGATTTGATTGCTGGAAACACACGATTTCTTATGGAATAATCGATTATACCTTAGGGTTAATCGATTATGTGGAGTGAAAATTTGAACTTTAAATATCCTATAATCGATTATATTAAGGTCTAATCGATTATTTTGACTGATTTCAGCTCCTTTTTCTTCTTTTGGGCTTTGGCAAGAATTTGGGCTTGAAGATTGTTGTAACACCCTATTCTCGACTGGAAAAATAATTCAATCAATTCAGATAATATTTACCCGAGGGTGTCACACATTCTCAAATAAAACACATGTTATTGAATTAAACAGTTTGCTGCGGAAATTAAACTTTTTGCAACATCATCACATAGTCTCACACATTGAAATTACTCAAAATAACATGAGTTTTATGATTAACAACTCATTAGTCATACAAACAAGAAATAGCGTCCCATCCCTGTGTTAGAATACTAGAGCGACACAAAGGGTACTAAAAATAAAACACAAATAAAGAAGAAGGCAGTGACCACCACCATTCCTCAACTCAATAGCACTACGTGCTGCCTGAATCTTCAACATAGCATAAAGCCACACACAAAACAGAAAAAAGGTGAGAATAAAGCTTATAAATATTAAGGTGAAAATTAACAGCAGGATAGTAAACGAAATAATAACAAAGATCATTCTCACAAAACAACAACCACAAATGAATTTATAATGCAATGAAAAATACACAAACTTCTCCTTGAATATAAATGTGGTATCAGGTTTTTGGGCATCGGAGGTGTATTATTGATTTATCTATGTCTCTAATTTCTCTATGAATCATGTCCCTCTCTAGACATGAGACTGTCATGGTTCTTCTTTGAACCTACCTCACTGGACCGAAGTCCTACCTAACTCCAATATATATATATATATATATATATATATATATATAGAGAGAGAGAGAGAGAGAGAGAGAGAGAGAGAGAGATAAAACAAACATGCAACTCAAACAATCATCAAAATTCTTCTCAAAAAATCATACTCAAAATTGGTTCCACCCTTGAACTATGATTTTGCCAATAACAAGCCTCCATGTAGTTCAACTAAATTACTCAACTGAAAATTATAATATACTTATATATATTTTCTCAACATATTCAACCACATAATAAAAGTTCACTCTTGCTCAATTATTTATTTCAAATTAGCCAGTGAGCTCAAAATCATCTCAAAAGGGTATATTTTATATTTATATACACATACTCTAAACTTCATAATAATAATAATAATAATAATAATAATAATAATAATAATAATAATAATAATAATAATATAATTCAAAGAGTTCACAAGGAAACTCTAAATAACTTGCCAACAAAACTTAACAATTCTAGGGCGGCCATTGAGTACTTAAATTACTTAAAAGAATCATACAAAAAATTTTCTAGTGATAACTCTACTAACTTTAAGGGATAATAGTTTAACTCAAAATTACTTAAAATACCTCAAAAGGGCACTGACATAAAAATTGCTCAAAAATCAGCGAAGCGACCCCCAAACTCGAAATTGCCGAAAACACCCCCCCCCCCCCAACTTGCTTGCGAACCGTCAAACTTGTCGATCTGATTACATATAGGAGAACTAATAAGAGACCCATGCTCCCGCACGGGTAATAAAATTATGATATTGTGTAAATAACTAAAAAAAAATGTAGTCATTTAGAATCATCAAATAATAATTATGACTTAAAAAAAACAAAATATTTATTAATGTGATTACACATGAATGAGTCTTAATGTCATAACACTTAGATAGTGTACAAATGTATAATTTTAGATATAAATGCAAAATTTGAAATGATTTACTTTTTTTTAAATGAACAATAATCATATAGATTTAAGTATATTAAATAATCATACACAAAGAAGAAGAAAAATTTAATTGTGAGATGAAAAAAAATTAATATCTAAAAATAAAGATTTTGTCTATTAAATTAAAATAATGATTTATTAAACTAAATTAAATATTGTCTTGTTAGTGTCCCGTGAGTTAAATATTAAAATATTGAATTAAGAGTTGGGTTTAATTTTAATAGAAAGAATAATTGTGGTTATATTTTATTTTTTGGATAAGGGGGAGGGCCGAAGCCCAAAACAAGAAAACTACAAAACTATCCTCCTAAAGGAACTACTACCAATCATATCTTTCTCAAGATATTTTCTCAACCAAATAGGGGCTTCCTGAAAAAAGACCTCTTCATGCAACAGTTTCTTCCCTTCTCTTGCTAACAAGTGGGCACACTCATTAGTTTCCCTAAAGATATGATACAAATCTACCACCTCAAAGTTCTCCATCCAAGCAACAATTTGTTTAACCAAGCTGCAATTACCACTTTCCTTCATGCCTCCTTTCTTAATGAGCTTTACCGCCATTTGGGAATCAGTTTCAATCTCAAGCTTTCTGTAGCCATGCTGATGTGCCAATTTAATCCCCACCAGGATTCCCCGTAACCCCGCCATTAAGGGGTTGTTGGAACCAATAAACTTGCTGAACCCGCCAAGCCAATCACCAAACTCATTACGAAAGCAACCACCGCAACCCGATAAACCATCGCTACCATGAGCACCATCACTATTGAACTTCACAAACCCTTCTCTAGGCCTATGCCAGATAACAGCTTTATCTTCCTGGCAACTATTCATCACCCTCTTATTGATCAAGGTAGCTGCCTTGTAATCCTTGACTTTGTCCTTAATTATCTTCCGTTCTTGTAGAGGTCTTGTGAAGTTTTCCACATGCACATCCTTGTTTCTCCATTCCCAAAACGTATGACACCCAACTGTCCAACAATTGCACCAATCCCCATCCATATGATCATTATCCGTGATATTAAGAACAATCCAATTCTTCATTTCTGCTTTATAGAATTCAGTAACAGTATTCTTCAGAACCATATTCCTCCAAACCCGACGAACAAATTTGCAATCTCGCAAACTATGTAAAGCTGTTTCACAAACATGGCCATACAGACTGCACTCCCCATTGTCAGGACCAAGAACGCTTATACGGTAATTAGTAAGCAGTCTCTCATGGTTGAGTAACCAAATAAAACATTTCACTCTTTCCTGAACCTGAAGCCTCCAGATAGCATTCCAAGATTTACACGCCATTCGCTTATGTGAGTTCCTTATACATAAGACCCATTGAGAAAGTGCCATCTTCGCTAGTCGCAACAATCACACCATCTCTCTCGTCACTTGCACTAGGAGGCGTTAAAGCCGCAATTTGCAATTGAATATGATTAGGGAGCCAACTCAGTATTCCCCAATCCCAGTTTCCATCATTTCCTACTAAATCTTTCAAGTAAGCATCTACCAACTCCTGAGGAATCTCCAAATCACAATCTGTAATACAAAGATCTTTCGCAATCCAATTGTCGCTCCAATCTTTAATATGATTACCATTGCCAATCTGCCACATCCCAATGTCCAAAAAACTACCATGAGTTTTCACAATAGCTTTCCATAAGTTTGAATCCGAACACTTAGCTTGCAAGTTTCCATTACAAGTATCAACCTTATATTTCATCCGCAGAACCTTGCACCACAAATCTTCATCCCCATTGATAATTTTGCTTCCAATCTTCATAATGCACGATTGGTTCATGATGTCAAGGTCACGTAATCCCAATCCACCGTCACACTTAACCATAATAATCTGATCCCAACCCACTTCATGATATTTTTTCTTTATCTCAGTATCTCCCTAGAGAAAATTCCGCTGCAACCTTTGAATGTCTTTGATACAAGCCTTAGGGAGAAAATTCGTCATCATGGGATAAATTGGAATAGCCTCCATGACACTTTTAGTGAGAGTTAACCTACCAATAAAGGATAAATGGCGAGCTTTCCAGCTAGTTAACTTCGCAGCGATTTGATCTAAAACATAGGAGAAATTCGTCTTCCTTAGCACTTTTCTAGAGAGGGACACCCAGATACTTACCAAATCCCTTTGTCTCCTTAAACCCAGATAAATTCCTAAGCTTAGCTCTCAAATTCTTTGAACATTATCAGAAAAGAGAATGCTTGACTTTTCCTTGCTGATTTCCTGCCCAGATATTTCACAAAACGCATCAAGAGTATCTTTAACACATACAACTTGCTGCTCCGAAGCCTCACCAAAAATAAGTAAGTCGTCAGCAAACATGAGATGCGTAATGTTAAAACCATTGTTACCCACTTGGAACGGTCGCCATCTCTTATTCCTGACTTCCTGCTCTATCAAATGAGAAAGTTTATCCATGCACAACACAAAGAGATACGGGGAAATAGGATCATTCTTACTCCCATTCCAATTGATATTAGTTTCCACACTCGTAACGCCATGCATGATTATATTAATGAGTTTTTCAGGAAAACCAACCTCCACTAGAATTCTCCAGATGAAATGCCAATTGATTTTGTCGTAAGCCTTAAACAAGTCAATTTTAATCGCAAAGTAACCTTTTCCCCCTTTCTTTTTCTGTATAGAATGGATGACTTCATTTGCAATTATGATGTTTTCATGAATGGACCTTCCAGGAACAAATCCAGTTTGGTTCGAAGATATGAGATTGTCCATGTATGGCTTAAGTCTACTGACCACCACCTTGCTAATAACTTTGTAAAGAGTGTTGCAAAGTGATATTGGCCGAAATTGAGCAATGGTTTAAGGCTGTTAAATATTTGGAATTAAACAAACATCAGTCTTATTAATGTCACTTATCATACTTGGATTACTACAAGCATATTTCACAAACTTAATCATATCAACTCCAACAACCTTCCACGCTTTTTGGTAGAAACCTGCTGGAAAGTCTTCAGGACCAAGCGCTTTCCAAGGCTTCATAGAAAAAGCACCTTCCTAACTTCACCGTCACTAATCTCTTTACTCAGCTCCTGCACCTTATCTAACTCCAACTTCTGGTAGCATATATCACTATCTTTCCAATTCCAGCTGGTATTTTGACAAGAGAAAAGCTTTTTGTAAAAACCAGTGACATGCTTTTTCAGCTCATCATGCTCAGTAATCCACTCACCATTACTATCTTTCAACATCAAAATTTTATTCCTAAATTTATTCCGGGGTTGTTTCATTATTAATATGAATAGAATTTAGTAATGAATAATTTTGATGGTTCAACATTTTATAGTTTTATAGTAATATTGTAACTTGTTATTACTTAGGTTAAAAGATGAACTAATATTTCATTAGTAGGTGTATCATGAGAATGAGTGTTCCTTTAAAGTTTATAAACAGGACACTTATCTTCCATTTGTACTAAGAACATTTATATTTCATTTGTATGGTCTTAATATTATTATCAACAATCATGATGGATTCATTATAGTTGGTGGTTTGGTTCTCCAAAATTAAATTGTTTCACTGTGTATAAAATTATATAGTTTTATATTATTGACAAATAGATTAATAAATTGACATTATAATTTTATTTAAATATGATCAAAGATTTAAATCGTAAAATATATGGTCGCTTAGATAAACATAACAAACCTTGGAAAAAAATGTACACATAAAAACAAACCCCTTGAAAATATCTAACAATAATGATGACATTCTAATTAAACCACAAAATAATTCAAATATATATATATATATATATATATATATATATATATATATATATATATATATATATATATATATATATATATATATATATATATATATATATATATATATATATATATATATATATATATATTGTTCTAGACTGAGCCAAGATTCGGCCCAATCTACTTTCGGCCCACTTAACCTTGGAGGTCCAAACCATCCCTGAGCCTATAAGGAGCAAATAGTGCCCGGCTACTCGAGGACCCAACGACACTAGAGTAAGCTACTTGGTGCTCGGCATGAGTGCTCCCCGCGAGCACCCCACCTGACGGGGACCTGCCTCCTCACTTGAACCCGAGCATGTCAGAGCGCGCTTCCCGCGAGCACCTTCTCTACCGAGGACCCTTCTCCTCGTAGGGTTCTTTCACATCCAACCCCCTCGAATAATGCGAAGTCCACGTGGTCCCTAAAAGACCGCGTCTCCCTTAAACTTCAGAGTGGTTGACCAGGACGGAGAGCACTCGCGCATCTCCGATATTTCCGCCTAGGAAACCTGGCAGTCTCCTAGTTGGGGCTGGAAATCCAGCCCAGTAGCGAGATCATGGCCCAGCGCTGGGGCTATAAATACCCTATTTCACTAGAGGGTCAGGTATTCATTCTCTTCTAACCTTTAGCTCGTACTTACACTCTGATAGCTCATCTTCTTACTTTAGCATCGGAGTACCTTGCAGGTACATCCCCCCTTCACTTCTCAAAGATCCAGTCCGAGCAGGCCTTGACGATTCGTCTGATCAGGTACGATCATATATATATATATATATATATATATATATATATATATATATATATATATATATATATATATATATATATATATATATATATATATATATACTCTTATTATTTCGTTTTAGTAAATTTTTTATATAAAGTATAAGCAAGACATAGAACAATATATTAAAGTAAATATATTAAACTCAGGCACAAGACATCACATGCCTAATAGGGTATATTTTATATTTATATACACATATTCTCAACTTCAAAATAATAATAATAATAATAATAATAATAATAATAATAATATATAATTCAAAAGAGTTCACAAGGGAACTCTAAACAACTAGCCAACAAAACTTAACAATTCTAGGGTGGCCCTTGAATACTTAAATTACTCAAAAGTATTAGACGGATAAATTTTGCTAGTGATAACTCTACTAACTTTAAGGGATAACAGTTAAACTCAAAATTACTTAAAATACCTCAAAAGGGCACTGACATAAAAATTGCTCAAAAATCAATGAAACGACCCCCAAACTTGAAATTGCCGAAAACACCCCAACTTGCCCGTGAACCGTCGGACTCGTCGATCTGATTACATATAGGAGAATGAGATAAAAAGAAATTACATATAGAGAATAACGTAAGGCATGACACGCATGTTGTATTTTAAAATCTCGAAACCAAGAAATATAAATACTATGGTCATAACTGCTCACCACAAGATAACAATAATAAATACACTTTTATAATTACTATTAAATTATGTTAATTAAATAAACTAAATTAAACTTTAGTGATTGATCACATTACAAAGAGTTAGGTGGTGCATAAAATTTTAATGAATAATTCATTTTCAATCAGTGTCGTATTTCGCATCAACACCTTATGCCTTTTGGAAACCCTAACAACACAACCATTGCATTGTCCCAAATCCTACTCGTTTGATTCATGGCAGCAAAACCCTTGTACTATCATAAACCTTAATCGTATGATTCATGACAACACAACCTTTGACCCACACAAACCCTAATGCAAGTTCATATACCATAAAAAAAATAATGATTAATTATTCAATATGATTGATCGAAATGATGCTGCTCCACCATACAAATGTTGGATCACAATGCATAATCAAATATTTCTCATTCAAATATATAAAAATCATTACATTAATCGAGTGGAAGAAATAAAGTAGTGTATCAAATATAATATTTTGCACTAGAGCTAAAATTATTCAACGTATTTATATCACTATGAATGATTGAAGTATCACAACTTCACCATACAAACGTTGGATCACGGAGCAGATTCAATATTGAACATCCAAATTTTAGAAATCCTGATTCCAATATTTAATTTCTTTATTATTATTTAATTTATTATGTATATTTAATTAAATTAAAACATAAGGTACAAAAAGGAAACAACTATATGACTTATAATTTTGTAAGGGGCTCTGATACCATTAGAGGGAAATCGTGGTTAAAATATGCAGTAGGATACAAACATTTCTCTTAAATTTATCCTTATAAATGAACATCGACAGTGATAAAAAGGTTATGTCTTGTTGTGATTAAGTGTTGATGTAGAATCGGGAATGATCATGAGCGTTGAATGAACAACATCACCTCTACTTTGTCCACATGAACAAAGTATCTTCAATTTCAGTGCTAGCTATTATTAATGAAAACATTGAGAGATATAAGGGCAGCTAGGGTTTCACAAACTCAATTTGGCTAAACATCAAATATTTCAACACAAGGGTTCTATTTATAGAATTATTTGTGTGGGTTGCAAGCTGAACAAGCCCACTAAGCACATTGTACCTTATGTTGTACTATATTTCACTTAAATGCATTGTATCTTGTGGTGTTTGATATTTTACTTAAGTACATTGTACATTACAATGTTCCTTATTTCACTTAAGTACATTGTACCTTACGGTATTCCATATTGCACTTAAGTACATGGTACCTCATGATGTACCTTATTTATCTAATTATAGGCATTGCAAGACTATATAATCAAATAAGCTTCACTTATTTAGTTTCTCTCATCAATTTGTCCTTATGTGTATGATCTAATAGATTCTTGCAACATTGGCAATTATATCAAAATAAACATTTAATATAATAAATAGTGAGTGGTATTTAGCAACACACCATTGCTATTCAAGTAACGAAAAATGCCATGTGATTTAACAAAATATTTTCGTGATAATGTTTATGTGTATAATTATCCTTTTTTTTACTTCATTTCTATATTGAATATAAGGCATAGATCGTGCCACCATTGTCTAGTTCAATATTTGGGCCCTTAGACATTTATCCTATTACATAGGATGTGCATATTCCATATAGACCACTCATGTCCCTCAACATGATTTGTGGATTACATATGAATACTCTTTATGGTCATTATGTTACAAATAATGTTTTCTTTAAGAATAAAGTACTCCACCCCATATATAGAGTCCATAATGGTTCCAAGTCGAAGGGTGATATAAACCACTATCACCTTGAGAATAACTTATAATACTTGTATAATATTTTATGTAGTATTCTTATGGTTGTTCAATCCAGTATAAATATTATTTATAATATTTATACCTATTTAAAGACTTGATAACTCTTTATCCACGATCTGTTAGATGTAATCATCAGTCTATCCACATAATAGTCTCAATGATTAATGGTATCCCAATTCACAATAAAACTTGACTACATATATACTTTAAGAATATTTTCCTTATGTTTAATGGGGTCTCCCATTTAAGTTACACTTAATACTTCATCAAAAATACTATGTTTTGGGCCGAACGAAGGCCCGAATAGCCAAGGCCCAAATCATCTCAAATCCACTCCACATGACCCAATGTATAAAAGTCATCTTCCACTTGATCTCTAATTTTAACTACATTCACCTTGGATCTTGAAATGACTTGGCCTTGGAGTGCCAACCTTGCAGGTCCGACTTCGCGCCACTGTATTGGAGATAAGCACCACAAGTTCATGATTCTTCACAACCTACTTCAACTATTTATGGTTTCAGAACGGAATAAACCAATTATTCTAGGGAGTTTATTACTTTATGAAAACAAACATAATAAAGAAATGTCTTATCATTAACTCAATATTGTTTAACATATGACTCCATACATAAGAGGAGGGGTAAATCATGGAGGTTTGAAAAACAATGATTTAAAATAAATTATTTTCTAAATCAAAGTTTAAAAACATTTAAATAAAAAGTTTTGATATGTAGTGAAAAGTATGGATAAGGAAAATAAGCGGAAAGTAAAAAAGTTAAGAGAAGAGAGATGACACCATATATTTATAAAGGTTCGATGTTAAAGAAATTACCTACTCCTTGTTCGAACAAGATTTGGTTCTGCATTCAATCTTTAGTTTCAATGATAACAATACATATATTTGTTATGTAACAATTTTGTACTCTAATAATTTCTTAAGTGTGCATATTTATTATTTTGGTTGATTAAGGATTGTTAACAGAGAATCATCAAAATCAGCACAACACACATTAGAAGAACAGTTCATCCATTTATGAAGTGACATCAGCAGTTTTGAAGAATGTTGAATGATTCATCAAATAACGGTTTTACAAATGTTTCTATAGCTAAGCTACACTTCAAAATCAGAAATCACGATTTCAAGCTCAGATAAGTTTTTGCTTCCAACTCAAAAATCAAGAATGCGTCATTCAGATAAGTTACTGCTTTCAACTATGTAGACTTCTTTCTAACTCTGAAGAATACTTTCTCTTGGGACGTCTATGTTACTTAATCTCTTTCATACTTTCTCTACTTCAGAACATAAGTACATCTTAAAGAAGATTGATTAGATAACTTGCACTAGAAGCAATATGGTACAACAGTAGATCAACTTTTTTCCACTACTGCAATACGTATTGTACGAACTTGATTTTGGTGTGCTCTTTATCCTCCACGATCTTTTTGGAGCCGTTGCATCTAGCTGCAAGGAAAGATACATTTGTCCTTCTTAACAGTCATCTTTCAAGGAGCTATATATATGAGACACTCTCTTGAAGAAGCTGATAATTAATGAGTGAAGAAACTCAGCAAATAAACTTCAAAGAAAAAAGAGAAAGAAATATCTTAAAGAAATTGTTCTAAACACTCCATTGTGAGAAATCTAATTTCTAAGAATCTCTAGAACACAAGAGTTGTTTCTTATTAGATTGTGTTATCATTTTTTCTTGAATTTTTTGTTTCAATCTGCTTATTAAGAAGGATTATCTTGTAAATAAATTCATTTGGAAATCTGTTGAGATTTATATTCCTCAAGTGACTAGGTTGTTAGGTTGTATACTTGAGAGGGCTAAGGTGTCTTTCTAGACTCTTAGAGGTTGTTTATAATCTTTCAAGATTAGTGAATTAAGTTATTTTCTAAGGCGAAATAACCTTGGAGGGTGGACAAGATTTACCATTTCTAAGGTGAACTTATATAACCGAACATGTTCTTTTTCTTCTCCCTTTTAACTATCTCATTGATTATTGTGAATAGTTTTTCTAAGAAGAAAAGTTTTTAGAAAACCAAATTCAAACCCCCATTTCTTGTGTTTTTCTCTACCTTCACTCCTCTCCCTAAGAATTAATCTTGAGAGTATCCAATAAGGCTTGAGAAAAATGAAGTTTCAGGTTAACTTCCAACCAAACAAGGAAAAAAGAAGTTTCAGGTTATCTTTCAACCAAACAACAAACAAAGGAATGAAGTTGTTAGTCTTCACGCCAAATGGCTAATAGAGCTTTGAGCAACTAGTCTCTAAGCCAAACTGAGATTTTGTATGAGCTTATCTCGAACAAAGTTTAGAGTTTTGAGTTGTCTATCCTCCAAAGTGAACTGTGGTTTTATACGGTCTAACCACGAACCAAATTAAAATTTTATACCTGGAAGGTCCATGGGCAAGAAATAGTTGAATTTAGGAAATAATCCTTGGGAAAATAAATGACCTAATAGATTAGCTAATCATTTAGGAACATGCAATAATGAATTATTGTTGCCCGAATTGAAAGGTTTAGATAGAGAGTTGTTACCATTTACTAAGATAATGTCATAATCGATTTTAAACTTGATTCGCCCTTATCTAGTAGATTAGGCATTTGCTCTAATCGATTAGGAAATTTAAAAACTTCTCCTAATCAATCTGACCATTCTCAAATCATTTGGCTAGGCTCAAAAAATATTTTGGGTGATTTTATTTGAAAAAGAAAGGCTAAATAAATAGTTTTAGTGTGTGTGATTTAGCCATACTACTTACAAAAACACCGCCGTGTTTTTATAAAATATTGAGCACTCAACTAGACAAGATCAGTCAAACTTTCACACTTATTCTATTTCACGATTTCTCTCTTTCATACTCTCAAGCTTCAAGTACTTTTGTCAGACATATCAATCATATAAGCATTTTAATTGTATCTCCTTGTGGATGGGACTTGAGACATCTTCAAGTTTGACATCACCATCGGATGATATCATTGGTAATCATAAAACCTGAATTGTATGGCTTGATTCAGAGGAATAATTTGATCAACCATCTAGTGCATCTTTGACCGCTAGCTTTAGTACTTGATTGTCTTCATGCATTGTTTTTCATTAAAATCAATTCAATAGTTGTTACAAGTTCAAGTGTTGTCATCATCAAAACCATGATATTATCAGAGTCAAACTTATCTTACTTATTTATAAGTTTTGATCACGACTATACCTGAAAACACATTATTTCCCATTTTACTTATCCATTTAAATATATATATATATATATATATATATATATATATATATATATATATATATATATATATATATATATATATATATATATATATATATATTTTGACTATTAATTTATTTTTTTTGAATTAATCTGAACTGTATTTTTATGAAAAATTAAAATAAATCTTCACTTTTAAAAAATATTTTGATGATTAATAATTTTGAGTCACAAAAATGATTATGACTTTATTTGAATTATCTAATTCATTATTCTGGCTGGGAACCATCAAAAGAGGGAAGTAGAGTCAGATACCAACACGGCATTCACACACTCAACACGCTGTCACGTTCCAACTAACAAACACTGGGAAGTATATATATTACAGCCTATATATCTCACACAAATAAAAACAAAATATTCCTATTCAATCATTTTAATATAAAGATTGTTTTTACAAAGAAATAAGATAGTTTTTACTATATTTAATTTTATTATTTTAAAACTCTTAATCAATCAGAGTTTAATTTTTATTAATTAGCATAACAATATTTTACATTATTAAATTACCAATTATCTTTTTGTTTTTGTTTTCAAAATCATATTAATAATTATGAGTAATAAGATAGTTTAACTCGTATGTTTAATTGAATTAAATGAGTATTTATGTATTAATATAAATAAATTATTATATTATATTTATAAATTAAACATTTTTAGAAACAAAATATTAATTATTAAAAAATATTAATTATTTTATAAAAAAAATGATAATAAAAACAAAGATATAAAAGAGGAGAATGAATGAGAGTGTGTAATGGTAATGGTTGTAATAGAGACAAGACAAAAGATGGATGGCTAGTATATAGGGTTCTTGTTACAATTGATTTCTCCCAAAAAGCAACTCACACATTTTTTATGGAATCCCAATTCATTAATTTCTGCACATGGAATGAAACATACATCGATATTGATAGTGATACAAACTCGGTCTCACATATATAATGACATAAAAATTGCACATGGAATGAAACAAACATTAATGTTAGATTGTGATTGTCATACAAATCATAGTTTCGCAAGACATGTCAGGTGCAGAATACAGTCTTAAAATTTTGATCTGTTATGAGAAAAAATAGAAGGAGAATAGAGCGGAGTGATCGAATATATTAAAAAATAAGGATCTAAAATTTAAGTCCTCTCTACTAAAAAATGCAAAAATAACAAATATTAAATAGATCAGATCAGTTTTATCACTTCTAATATGATGGAATATAAAATAAAACTAAAATAAAAAGTATCTTAGAAATAAATAAGAGTGGTGGGAGCAGAATATATGTGGATAGGGTTTAACCTGAAAGCTATTTTTATGATATTAATTAAAATAGGATAAAATGTGGTTGAAAGGATTCAAATAGGACCACAAATTTAGAGATTTTTTTTATAGATCTCCCTGCTCAAAATCTGAAAATACCCTTTAGAGATGTATCTCCGAAAAAATTATAATTTTGGTTAATTTAGAAATGCATCTCTAAATAAATTAGGATTTTTATTAATTTGGAGATGCATCTCCGAAAACAGCTCAAAAAATAGTCAGAGGTTTAGAGATTTTTTTTCGTACATGCATATCCGAAAAAATTAAAAAAAAATAGGGATATTGATTAATTCAAATATCATAAAATTGATATAATTTATTAGCTATAAATAATAATAATAATAATGGTAATTACGCGGTTGATGTTTGTATTCTAATTTCAATTAAAATAAAAAATAAATTTCATATTATCAATCGTTAGTTGGTCCAATGGTGATTGGCCCTGAACTTGATAGAGAGAACCACGGTTCAAACACCCGCAACTGCGGTCGAGAGGGGACTGGAACCACTTGATGCCAGAATTGACCTCCGAACCAGACTAAACCGGTAGTTCTATAACTAGTAATAATTACTAAAAATACATATTACTAATTACTAAAACTATAACTAATACACAACAATTATATCAAAAATAAATACATTAATAATTATTCAACAAAAATTTAAAATAAAAGAGATCAAATTAGAATAAAATTATTTACTATTTTATTCATATTTTAATATAAATTTCAAATTACATAGTTTTTTAAAATAATAAATAAAAATCACAAATATAAAAATCATTTTAATAATTAATTATGATAAAATCTATTTTCTCCTATGATAGGACCCATATTTGAATTTGTCCGAATAACTTTTTAATTATAAATTTTTAATTTATATATATATATATATATATATATATATATATATATATATATATATGGATATATCAAATGAGAACTGAGAACTTTCAATAATAATTATTGGATTTGAATTAATGGTTCAGATTTACCTCATATGTTAAATACATATTACATAAATATCTTGTTCACTTAAACATTAGTTAAATATTTTAAGATATGAGGTAAATCAGAGCCATTAATTCAAATTCAATGGTTATTATTAAAAGTTCTCAGTTCTCATTATAGGCAAAGTTCTCATTTGATACGTTTCATATATATATATATATATATATATATATATATATATATATATATATATATATATATATATATATATATATATATATATATATATATATATATATATATATATATATATATATATATATATATCAAAACTAAAATAATTAAAAGAATAAAATAAAATTTTGACTTTTGAAAGTGCCTGAATCATAATTCTTTTATTTCATATTAACTCACTTTTAAAGTTTATGAAAAATACTAAATTTTTTTCTTCAGATGTTCTATTTAGAATTGGTTCTTAAAGGGTTATCTATTTTACATAGTTTCACTCTTACAAATCGTGGAAGGTGGAATCTAAAGGATTAAAATTCATTATAGTAAGAGTTCTTACTTTCAATGAAATTTGTATGGGAAGATCTTTAAATTTAGACAGTTGCCGAATATGAAAGTTATCCCCGCTAATTTCACATCTATCTAAAAATACTAAGTGGCGTAAGTAATCAAGTCATTCTTGTTGGTTCTTTCAAATGCTCACGTATAGGGGTGTGTAAGCGGATCAGAAAAAATCAATCAAATCAATAATTTAAATCAAATTTAAACCAAAATAAAATCGATTGTTTCTGGTTTAGTTCAAAAACCGAACCATACCAATGAAAACCGATGTGGTTCGGTTTGGTTTTCGGTTTTAGTTTTTAGGAACTCAAAATTAACCCAAAATTTTATTCCACTCATCGCTAACCCAAAATTTTGTATCAGTCCAACCATTCCCCATATTTATTTACACTTTCTTCCTTTCAGTAAAACACACGTTTAGAACCAAACTCAAAAACATAGAAAGTAGAAACTATAAGTCACAAAAACTTGCTCAAGGTAGGCCGAAGCCGCAAATAGAGTAATCCTGCGTGGCCTTAAATGACAATTGGCGAAGCCAAAGCGAGATGGTTCAAGGAATTACACAACATGGTCTGGGCCTACAGGACGACACCACACTCGACCGTAGGAGAAACTTCATTTCGAATAACCTACGAGAGTGAGGCAGTAATCCAACTGGAGATCAGAGAACCCACTGGGAGAACTGAAGTCTGTAACACCCTGGATTTCCGCTTACCCCGCAGGGCTTCCGGCCTACCAAGCATGTCACCAGCTTAATCAATAATCCCCCCTTAGGTCCGCTTACCGGCTGCCCAAGAAATATTGTTTTTGCCTCCCGCAGGAATCGAACCATGTACCTAGGGGTTAAGTACATATTCATAGCAATTCCTGCTACCAATTGACCATATGGTCAATTGGTAGCAGGAATTGCTATGAATATGTACTTAACCCCTAGGTACATGGTTCGATTCCTGCGGGAGGCAAAAACAATATTTCTTGGGCAGCCGGTAAGCGGACCTAAGGGGGGAGTATTGATTAAGCTGGTGACATGCTTGGTAGGCCGGAAGCCCTGCGGGGTAAGCGGAAATCCAGGGTGTTACATTAAAAGGCGCCTTTTTAATGTAACACCCCGATATCCGCTGCACGCATCAACCGTGTCGGCCAACCGAGCATGTTACCCGGCTTAATCAATAATCCCCCCTAGGTCCGCTTATCGGCTGCCCAGGAAATATTGTTTTTGCCTTCCGCAGGAATCGAACCATGTACCTAGGGGTTAAGTACATATTCATAGCAATTCCTGCTACCACTTGACCATATGGTCAATTGGTAGCAGGAATTGCTATGAATATGTACTTAACCCCTAGGTACATGGTTCGATTCCTGCGGAAGGCAAAAACAATATTTCCTGGGCAGCCGATAAGCGGACCTAGGGGGGATTATTGATTAAGCCGGGTAACATGCTCGGTTGGCCGACACGGTTGATGCGTGCAGCGGATATCGGGGTGTTACAAAGTCCCCCTTGACGAGGAGATGAATGAAGAAACGCTAAGAGAGGAACTTGACCTCGTATAAGAAATTCGATCGGGAGCGACCCTCTGAGAAGCCTTACTGAAACAAAGAATAACAATACAACATAAGGCCAAAGTCTTAAAATAGGAATTCGAAGTCGGCAGCCTAGTCCTGCGAAGAAACCACAGAGATCGTGCGAGGGCAAACTCGATGCGAAATGGGAAAGCCCATATCGTGTTCGAGTAAAAATGGAACATGGGGCCTATTACCTCAAAAACTTACACGAGGAAGAACTTGCTCGATCATGGAACGCCAAAAAACTGAAACAATATTACAGTTAGGCCTAACATTCAACGTACCTTATCCAACCGACAACAAGGTACGTCTCGACTTAGGAAGCATGTTGGGTACAAGCATAACATCCCAAATTGAAACAAGAAGGGAAGTTTTCCGCTCTTTGACGAGCAAATTCTTGACCCAACAGGGAAACCTCAACCGAGCTTCGTTATCGTTGTGCCAGTTCAGAAGAATTCCCAGCTCGCGATGGGAAGTTCATGCTAAGGGACTAAGATCTCGATCGAGATCTTTCAGTCCAGAAACCAACTCTGACTACTCGGCTAGTTCCCCGTACTATAGAGCAACATCACCTTTGAAGCAAGATCCCCTAACACTTAGCGAAAATAAATCACAAACGGATGTCTCACGGGCATCTCAAATCGACGGGCACCCAAAACACATGTTCGAGGAAAACAAATACTAGGCATGTATAACATACAAACAAGCAAAACAAAAAAGACAACACATATGTCAAAAAATAACTAAGATTAAGAGAAGACAACCACAAGGGTCGAAGATGTCATAATATTAAAAAAAAGAAGGCAAATCCCCATCATCCAAATATTACAAAATGAGGCATGCATACCCAAATCAAACAATAAACTGAGTAAACAAAAAATTAAGGCTAATTATCTTCTTCTTCACCTTCTTCTGAGGGAGAGGTGACATAAGGCACTATCTGGCCATCTTCCACCCTGGACAAGTACCCAGTCTCCTCTGTGATAAACTTGACCGTAGAGTTCACAACCTTGAGTTGATCCACCGTGTTATCAAAACCCATTTCAACCGCGGCTTGGAAATCTTGCTCGAGCTCACTAATTTGAGCAACCAGCTTAGATTGAGTCTTCAAGGCTTTCACCCTTCTGTCTCATCTTTGGCGGACGCCGCAACAGCCTCCAAGGCAACGACCCTGTCATCATAATTTTTCTTTCCAGTCTTCAGAGCCTCCACCTCCACAATTAACTCGGATATCTTTTTAGCTTTCAACCGCACCTCGCCATGGATCTCAGCATGGATCTGATATTTCTCCTTGTAATAACTGAAATCATTTTCCAGTTGGGCCGCCTTCACCCTAAGCGTATCATACATGGCCTTAAGCTTATCCAGATCCCATGAGGACCACGACCAACTCTAACACCCTTAGCAGGGCACCGACATCTTGGGCCAACATTCCCCTCCTGCCTCCCACGTCGAGGTTCTCGATGGTTAATGATTCCGCCTGGGGCACAGGCAAAGGCGTTCCCCCTAAAAAATCATCGATTAATAAAGCAGGTTGGCAGCTCGAACTGGACCGAAAGGTTTCTTTTGTAAGATCTACGTGCACCTCCACGTCTCCCTCCGTACGTTGCTTTTTCTTCTTCGAGCTTTCTTGCCGAGAAGGTTGCCAACTAGAGAAGAGGAAGATTAGTTGCCAAAGCCACTAGTGTTGTCACCCCTGGGCTCGTTCTAGACCTGCACTACTCGATTTTTGGGATGCTTCTTTTCAGCTTTCCTCTAATTGGCTGTCATCTTCATAATGCGCTCCTGAAGGATCAACATGTTCTCTACAACAAATAACAAGCAAAGGTTAGTATACCGAGGAAGAAATGAATATCAACATAATAAAAGTAAAACAACCACCTAAAAGCAACTTAGCGTCCTCGAAGGTACTACACACGATGAGGCATTTGATGTTGATAAATCAGGCCTCATAGATGGCTTGGCCCTGCCCGTCGAAGACAACCTCCCCGTTCCTAGTTACTTACTAAGCAAGGGAAAACCCATAGACAAACTTCACCAACTCATCATAGCTATGTTGGTCCCCGGGGTCTAACTCGCCAGACTTGGTAATGCAGAAGTCAGTACGTTGCTCAAAATGCTTCTTACTCCAACGAAGGTGGAACCTCTCGTACATCTCCGTCTCTTCACTACCGTCCTCGTTGTGGCACACGTTCCCATCTTTCCCGATCATGACCCTTGGCTCGAACAAAGAATCAATAGCCTCTTTGCTCATCTGTTTAATTAAGTAATGCCTATCTCTGAAGGAGCAAACTTAGTATGTGAAAGCTTTAAACAACTTATTCGACTGCTTGAGGGACACCCTGTTGTGTTGCATGCCTGCATATTTTTGATGAAGGTGGAAGCAGCAAAAGAAGAGGCGGATGGTAGCACTATTCTCGAGGTACTGACACACAATCTCAAAAGCCCAAATAAAGGAAATTGAGTTCGGGTTCAACTGGGAGGGTGCTAATGCCAAATGACTGAAGATCCCCTTCTGAAAATCGTTGAAGGGCGATCGAAGCCTCGACTCCTTAAAGACGAACTTGTACATGGGAAATTAGCTACCCAGAAAAGACGTGTTGATCCGTTATTCTTGTCTAGGCTGGAACTGTAACGCCCCAAATTTAATTAATTATTTAATTAAATTGATCGAGGATTTATTCATTGGAATTAGTTGAAGTCGAGGTTTATCGGTATTATTCTAAAGGCGTAATTGGATTAATATGTTGATTTGAGCAGTTAAGTTTATGGTCGGATTAGTCAGAGAAACACAATTGTGAGTTGGTATTAATTAAGTTAAGGAGCCATTATAGTTGAGGAATATTATTGGGAATAATATTCGTTATGTTATGTGATTATTCAATTATGTGTGTTATTTAGCTTAATTATGTAATTAGAGTAATATTATGAATTGGGCCTATATAGAATATGAGATTGGATTATGGGTTAAGCCCAATAAAGAAAAGAAGGATAGTAAGAGTTAGGGTTTTAGAGATTAAACCTCATAACTCATTTTGGTGAAAGAAGAGAAATAAGAGAAAGAAGAGAAAAAAGGGAAGGAAGAGGGAAAGCTATGGCATGAAGAGGAAGAACTCCATTGATGAAGGTGAAGCTTTTGATAAGGTAAGGGTGGGGTTCTTACTCTCTAAGGGTTGGCATGATGATGTATATGGTGGGTTAGATTGTATGTTATTCTCCATGGAAGTTGTGTGTAGAGATGTTAGGGTTTATGAACAAATGTGTAAATTCATAATTTGAAATGTGTTTTAATTGATGTTTGATGATTGTTATGATGTTAGAAGATCCATAATATGTGTTGTATTTGTGTTTATAACATGTATTCCATTGTTGTTCATGATGGTTGGTGTTTTCAGCTTGATTGGGTTGAGTTTGGGGGTTTTTGGATGGGTTTCGTATGCTGTTTTCTGTGTTTGGGGTTTTTTGAAAATCGCCAGTTCGCGCCGCGAACCCCTGTTCGCGCCGCGAACTGTCTGGCAGAAAGTTAGGAATTTTTGAATTCGCTCAGTTCGCGCCGCGAACCCTGTTGGCGCCGCGAACCCTGTTTTGCAGAACTTTTTCCAAACTTTGAAATGATGTAACTTGTGATCCGTAACTCCATTTTAGGCGCCGTTCGAAGCGTTAGAAAGCTAACGCAATGAACTATATCATGATGCAATAAATTGATTCATAGGATTCATTCTCCTATTATGTTTATTAGGAATAAGTGATGAACTATGTCGTGTTAACATGTGAAGTATGTTCTTTGCTATGAATCAATGTAACCATGTTGCGGTATATCTTGATGTATGTTTTCCTTATGACGATACAATGTTATTGAAATGATAATATGTGCCTTCCTTATAATTATATAATGAGATATGTGAAGATATCCATAATTGATAAAGATGTTGTATGCTATATGTGATTAATTGTGCGTATTTGATATGTATGAGTCGACGATGATGCCATGTGATGAATTAAGAATATATATGTCTTTATTAGGAAGTTGAATATAACGTGTTATGATGATTACTTGAATTAAGGAATATGAAGAATTTGTTGATGTTTGTTGTTGTTGTGCAATATAATGAATTGTTGTTGTTGTAACATGATGAATCGTTGTTATTGTTGTAACATGTTGATGTTGGTTGTTGTTGTGAAATAGAATGAATTGTTATTGTTGTAACATGATGAATTGTTGTTTTTGTTGTAACATGTTGATGTTTGTTGTTGTTGTGCAATATGTTGAATTGTTATTGTTGCTATAACATGATGAACTTGTCGTTGTTGTTGTAGACCCTATGGTCATTGTTGATAATTTGTATTATGTTGATAAGAATGAAGTTGAATAGATGTTGTATGTTGATATGATGTGATGACGTGATTGAGATGTGGTAAAATACTATGATACGGTTATTGCCATAGAACCTTGGCATTGAGTTGATGTTGTTTAGTTGATATGGTTATGTTGTTTAAGTTGATTATGTCGTTCAAGTTAATTATGTCGTTTAAGTTGATTAAGTGGTTTAAGTTGTGTTTGTGGATGTGCATCATTTGAGTCGCATCCATTGCATTGTTTAAGACGGCCCTTGTGGCAAATGTTTGAGACGGCCCAATGGCAAACTGTTTGAGACGGGAGTTTTACTCCAATGGTACCACATGCATATGCATAAGTTTGAGTCACATTCGAGTCGTTTTTGAATTGCATTTGAATTGTGTTTGGATTGTTGAGATGACGAGGTGTTTGTTGTGACGTGATAATGATATGTTTGTTGTGATGTATTTGATATCATACTTGTATATTTGAATATGTGATTAATGACATCGTTTCCGTTTTGAAAGTTGTATTATATTGATAAGTTGTTTTATGGTGAAACTTGTTGTGAGATGTTTTGTGATGCGAAGTGGTGAAATTATGTATGATCTATATCTCCTATATTATTTATCATGCATTCCTTTATATTGTAAGATATCTCACCCCTTTGCTGATATTTCCCCTACCATGGGAAATGGGCAGGTACTCAAGATTAGTCGTGGATGTTCGAGGTTATTGATGTGAAGTCTTTATGTTGCTTTATGGCTAGTCGAGTTGGTGTCCATTGCTCTGATACGTAGCACTCAGGGGGATTAGTCGATTATTACTTGATTGTTGTATTCCATGATGACATTTGTGTTAAGTTGAATTGAAAGGTGTTTATAAGTTTAAGTTGTAAGTGGTGAATGAAGTTTTGTTCCGAATGCTATGTATCTTTATTAAATGCAATATAAGTATGTTTGTTTGGTTAAGTCGAATTGTGACATCCCATCGTTTGATGAATAATTTTAAATGCACTCTGATTTTTGCTTATAATTGCGGGGTAGATTTGGGGTGTTACATTAGTGGTATCAGAGCAGGTTGGTCTGTCCGACCAATGTTGTCTAATGTTGTTTATTCCCGTGTACACGACGAGTGTGTGAAACACTATCGGTACTTGTTGTTCTTCTGATCGTTTGTCTGCAGGAGTTGGTTTGAAGCTAAGTGGGGGAGAAGCTATGCTTCTCGGTTATGTTTCAGTTGTAGGAAGTAGTATGCTGCTGAGGGCGACAGTGCAAGTGTTGTTGGAGTTTGTTGTTTCCTGAATCGAAGATGATTTGGATTTAAGATTTTTGTTGCTAATTAAGTGGAGCATCTTGAGGAAGAGGATGATTAGGTATTTTTGATGTTCACTTCTCGAAGGATGAGGAGCTATGTAGAGGTTGTTGGTATGCGAGTATGGTGCGAGCTCCTGATGTGTCTGAAGGTAACTGTTAAGTAACAAGAATAAATTCTAGAAGATGGAATTTAGAAAGTGCGATGTTCCAGTGCTGCTGATGGACTGTGAAGTTATTGGTTGAGCAAACTTGCGTAAGATGTCGATGTGGGATCAGTGATTAAAAGAAGTATTGCTGTAAGATTGATGCAAGTGATTGAGGCAGTAGTAGAAGCCGTTGAAGTTGTTGAAACTTTCTGAAGCGCGAGTAAGAATTGGTAATGCAAAGAGATGTGTATGATTTCAATAATAAGAAGTCCGGATAATGGTGTACATGAATTTTGTTCTGATGTATCGTCAGAGGTGCTTAAGGAAGTAGCTGCAAGACGTCGGTGTTAGTTTTGTTCGGATGATTTTGGAAGATTAGTGAATTATGGAATTATAGTGCTTCGGGTGATATGAGTACGAGTTGGCAAAGGAAATTATTAATGTTGGTAATGATGGTTTATACTCCATTATGGTTGTCAGCTATCTATTGACAAATTGAGGACTTGATCACCCTTAATCTCTTGTTGATAGTAGACGGAATCGTGATTGGATGGCATGGACATATCTTGCTAGCTTGATAGTACGTAAATGGATGAATGTTACGTCGTGAAGATAGTTGCTCTCTGGTTGATGTGAATTAACGGAAAAGTATCCATGGATGATTGAGGAGTAACGAACAGGTCAGAGAAGCTAGTTTATAGGCGAGATAGCATCGCAAAGTGAGGGATTGAGAATGTCGAGTGAACAACGATTTTGTGATGGATGTTTAAGGAAGTCTGAACTAGATTAAGACTTGTGAACCATATGATTGATGGAAAAGATTTAATATGGACGGTGACTTAAGATGGATTATCAGAGTTGCGCAGCGGATGTGTAAGGTGGCGCAGTTGCTATGCGTGTGTATTTGTTAGAGGTGAAGAACTAGGTATCAGAAGCCTAGGAGAATGGTATGTTTGTATCTGCATGTTTGATTTGGTGGACTGTTAAGATGAGAACGAGGTATCAGAAATACGGTATTTTTGCCGAGTTTATAAGGACAATACTATAGTTGTTAGTTATGGTGAAGTTGGGTGTATTCGTCAGGTAATCTTGTTAAGTTGACACTATAGTAATTTGGCTTCTGTTGTCGTTATATTCTTGTTGGACTCTGTAAGCAAGAAGTGATATTTCATACTATGACTGAGTTGAGTATGCTGACTATGTTGATGTCACTATAGAGAGATACAACAAGGCGGATATAGAGTTGCTGGTGTTTGTTGAAGATTGGCATGTATAATTATGGGAATAAAAGTATGTATGTGTTCTGGTGTTGAGAATGATGTTAATATGATAACGGTGTGGAGTTGAATACGCAAGTATATGAGGATTATGATTGTTACTACCTTAAGGATCGATAGTCAAGGTAATGTTGAGCAGTGATGACTCTGTTGCTAAGTTAATGAAGTGAGATTGTATCTCCATGTATAAGCGAGTTAAGGTTGTTGCTACCATAAGTATTGATAAGCCGGGAGGTTCCTGAGATGGTTGGTAAGTTGTTAACGAGTATGTCGTTGAGATGTCGACTAATTGACACTAGATTTAAGTCATATTGAGTTGTTTTGGTAGTCGAAGTGTTGTCAAACGCAATTGAGAATTGGAGACTTGGAAGCGAAGTTGAGGACGGTTATGTCGGATGGATTTTCGAGGACGAAAATTTTCTAAGTGGGGGAGAGTTGTAACGCCCCAAATTTAATTAATTATTTAATTAAATTGATCGAGGATTTATTCATTGGAATTAGTTGAAGTCGAGGTTTATCGGTATTATTCTAAAGGCGTAATTGGATTAATATGTTGATTTGAGCAGTTAAGTTTATGGTCGGATTAGTCAGAGAAATACAATTGCGAGTTGGTATTAATTAAGTTAAGGAGCCATTATAGTTGGGGAATATTATTGGGAATAATATTCGTTATGTTATGTGATTATTCAATCATGTGTGTTATTTAGCTTAATTATGTAATTAGAGTAATATTATGAATTGGGCCTATATATAATATGAGATTGGATTATGGGTTAAGCCCAATAAAGAAAAGAAGGATAGTAAGAGTTAGGATTTTAGATATTAAACCTCATAACTCATTTTGGTGAAAGAAGAGAAAGAAGAGAAATAAGAGAAAGAAGAGAAAGAAGGGAAGGAAGAGGGAAAGCTATGGCATGAAGAGGAAGAACTCCATTGATGAAGGTGAAGCTTTTGATAAGGTAAGGGTGGGGTTCTTACTCTCTAAGGGTTGACATGATGATGTATATGGTGGGTTAGATTGTATGTTATTCTCCATGGAAGTTGTGTGTAGAGATGTTAAGGTTTATGAACAAATGTGTAAATTCATGATTTGAAATGTGTTTTAATTGATGTTTGACGATTGTTATGATGTTAGAAGATCCATAATATGTGTTGTATTTGTGTTTATAACATGTATTCCATTGTTGTTCATGATGGTTGGTGTTTTCAGCTTGATTGGATTGAGTTTGGGGGTTTTTGGATGGGTTTCGTATGCTGTTTTCTGTGTTTGGGGTTTTCTGAAAATCGCCAGTTCGCGCCGCGAACCCCTGTTGGCGCCGCGAACTGTCTGGCAGAAAGTTAGAAATTTTTGAATTCGCTCAGTTGGCGCCGCGAACCCTGTTTTGCAAAACTTTTTCCAAACTTTGAAATGATGTAACTTGTGATCCGTAACTCCGTTTTAGGCGCCGTTCGAAGCGTTAGAAAGCTAACGCAATGAACTATATCATGATGCAATAAAATGATTCATAGGATTCATTCTCCTATTATGTTTATTAGGAATAAGTGATGAACTATGTCGTGTTAACATGTGAAGTATGTTCTTTGCTATGAATCAATGTAACCATGTTGCGGTATATCTTGATGTATGTTTTCCTTATGACGATACAATGTTATTGAAATGATAATATGTGCCTTCCTTATAATTATATAATGAGATATGTGAAGATATGTGATCAGTGCATTTTGATGCACGTTCCTTTATGTTTGTACTTAGGCATTTCTTTGGTTTACTTTGCTTATTTTTATATTTTATAATGTTTTTCTAATTTAGTTTATTTTTGGTTTAATTTCATTTTTGCACTTTATTTTCAGCATTAGCAGTCTGCACTAAAACGGTCATAACTGGAGTTCCGTGAATCCGATTGAGGCGTTCTAATAATCGCCGGAAAGCTAAGAGAAAGAGCTACAACTTTCGTGTTGGAGTCAAAGTCAGATTCGGAGCGCATATTTTCCAGAATTTCGTTTGAAGCTGCAGCATTAGTTTTAATTAGTTTTGGATTATTAGTTTATGGGCTTGGGTTATGTTTTTGACCCAGTTTGAGTTAGTAGAGAAGAAAACCTTATTTTGTTTTATAAGGGTTGGCAGCCGCGAGAATAGAGGAGACCTTTTTTTGCCACAAATTTTACTTTTGGTTTCATGATTAGAATGAAGAACTAATTCCCGAAGGCAAATCCTGCTGCTTATGGGTTCCATTGCTTTGAGGTTATTCTAATACTAATTTAAATTCGATTTCTGTTCAATTCTTTTCTATGAAATCATTTGCTTAATTTGATTACAATTGTTTGCTTAATTCGATTGTTGTTCATAGAATAGAATTGATTAAATTCGATTGTATGCATGTTCCTAAATTTAATTGCGTGTTATCGTTTGCTTAATTCGTTAACTCGTCATATTCTTAACCGTTTGCTTAATTCGGTAAACAGGAACATAACTCGTATGATTTTGATAAGCGCTTGTCTAATTAATCTCATAATCGAATAGGATCGAAGCCGTTTAGGGATTGGTGTTATTATAACCGATGATAAGTCGGAACCCGAATCAGTAGGATTAACCGTTTAGCTTATTTTGATAATCACTTAATTTACTTTGTTTTTAAATTGATTCTAAAACCATAAACCCCCAATTCAATTTCTATTAGTTAATAACAAAACAAGAATCCTTGCGATACGATACTCGAGTTGTCGTTACCGTTAACTACAGTTTTCAAAATACTCGTTTTTGATCCGCGCGCGACAGCGGATCAAATTGGCGCTGTTGCCGGGGATTCTTGTTATTATTAATTGATTTTAGAGTCTTAGGTTTAGTGTTCGTGCGTTTAGGCCGTAGTTTCCTCACGGTTTTGGCCAATCCGCGTTTAGAGTCGAAAAATTCAGTTTTTGAAAAAAATTGTGTTCGATTGTAAAAAGCTTTTGCCTACTGGAAGTAGAAAAATCGTGCGATTAATACTCCCTTACTCTAGAAGAGTAAAGGAATTCGAGCCAAAATTGCCAAATTTATCGTTTTTCTATTTTTAATGAATTTTTTACTATTTTCATAGAGTCGAAAAAATCCAAAAAAATTCTCAAAATTCTTATTTCATCTAATTAGATTAAATTTTGTGTTTTTATATTTTTCTGAACTTATTTTAATCGTGTTCCTTCATTCTATTTGTTTATGGCTGTTATAGGACATTGTTGGCATTTTTGCATTTGTTGTTGTATTGCTTAGTTGATTTTGATTCTGAACTTGATTTTGATAATATGGTTGATCAAAGAACACTAAGGCAGCTAGCTGCGCTTGATGTTAATTATAATGGTTTATGTATTGAATATGCTGATGTTGTTGTTCCCTTTGAATCGAAATCTGGTTTAATACACTTGTTGCCAAGGTTTAATGGTCTTACAGGTGAGGATCCACATAAGCATCTAAAAGAATTCCAGATTGTTTGTTCTACATTATTGAGACCTAAAGGAATAACAGAAGACCATATCAAGCTGAGAGTCTTCCCGTTCTCACTTCAAGGTGCTGCAAAAGATTGGTTATACTACCTTGAGCCGAACTCTGTTACAAGCTGGAATGATCTCAAAAAAGTGTTCTTAGAAAGATTCTTCCCTCCCAAAGTTACCACTTTTGCATCTTTCGGACCTTCATTAGAGGACCTTGTTAAGCAAATGGTTATGAATAATCTCCAGTATCAACAACAAATAGATTCTACTCTTCAGACTTTGCAAACACAAATTGGGCAGCTTTCCACTTTGATGAATGCCATGCAGCAAGCTCAAGGATCAAACCAACAACCCTTGGAAGAGAATTCTATTTTTCAAATTGAGTCGCTTTCTGAAAATGTTGATGATACTCATAATGATTTGCTTTCATCTGATTTTCCATCACTGTCTGATTTTGATGATGTTTACTCATGTTCTGATTGTACTGACACTAACGTGTGTGTTGTTTGTGCTGAGATTAATGATGCCTTGCAGGGTGACATTTTTCCTATAGGTGAAGTTGTCGATGAAGTTGTTTATGTAGTTGAACTTGAAATCTCGGCTGCCCAAAACACACCATCCGTTGAACAACCACCTTCTTTAGAATCTGAACTACTTCCTGAAGATTTAAATTATTCATCAAAGACTGAATTTGAGAATGAAGAGAAATCATTGAAGAAACATAGAAATGGAATTGGATGGACTTTGATTGACATTCTTGATATTATTCCATCATGTAATGAGCATAAGATCTCACTTTCAGATGAAGAAAAATTAGTGAGGCAACCCTTTCAACCATTGATCTTTGATGTTATGATAAATGACATCACTTTCACGTGCGGATTCGACACTTTTACTTTTCGGAGATTGTTCTTTGATCCTGGAATAAAAGGAGAAGGCACTAAAATAAATTTCAAGGTCAATGTACACCGTATTAGGCTATTCCATGAGAACCCTACTTTGGAAGGAGAGATTGTAAAAGAGGCTTCATTAGCAAAGGCTGTTTATGCGATCACATATCCTCCTTGAATACTCGGGTGTGTTCATTCCTTTCTCTCACTCTTACTTTATATTCGAATATTCACTTTTCTAACCCTAAACCTTGTACCTCTGCAACTGATATTGACTTTAGTATCAAAATGTCTGCAGGTACACCTCCACCTCTATTGATTGCATCCAATCCACACAACTCGCCAACCGCACCTCACATTCACATTCTGATCCGAGTAAAATCACCCGTCAAATCTTCGTATAGCATCCACAAAGAAAAATTCTTAAGCTTCATGCTTATAGAAAGATGGATAGACGCAAACCGGAACAATTTCCTTACCATGTTCACAACATTGACCCATAGTAACAATGCGTTCCATGTTTTCTATTTTCTATTTAGTTTCAATAACTTTACTAACAAATACAAGAAATTACAAATCTAACATTTTTTAAATAAATTTTTGAAAATGAGTTATTTCTAACTTATTTCAAACGCATTTAAATATTTATTTTTTAAAATTAATTTTTAAAAATTAAACATTAAATTTTTTAATATAATATTCAAACATATTTAAATATTTTTAGCTGCTCTTTATAATTTAAGTCTCAAAAGCTATTTTTTATAATTTAACTGTCTTTTCACCAAAAAATGACACTACAAAGGATTGAACTCATTAATTCTTTTAAAAAAAAAATTACTATTTTATAAAAATTTCAAAAACTGACCAAACTAAAAAATATTTAAATGTCACTACAAGAAATACACGTATTACCTGCGGAATTTCCTGCGGAAAATATTCCGCAGGTATACCTGCGGATTTTCCTGGGACTTTGTTAAAATAAATAAATTTTCTACGGATTCAGGTTTGGCAGCAAATTCCGCAGGAATTCCTGCGGAACGTATATTTTAAACCGAATATTTATCAATAACATAAAATCCGCAGGTAAATTCGCAGGTAATATTAACTTTTGTTAAAACTAAACTGTAATACTAAATCCGCAGGTAATTCCGCAGGAAAGTTTCCTGCGATATTACCTACGGATTTGACATATTTCAATATTTAAAAAAATTAATCATTATTTTTTCTATTTTATTAATTTTATTTATGGTGGTTTTTTACTTAGTTTAATTTTAGTTTTTTTACCTTAATTTTTTTATGTTATTAATTATTTTTATAATGTATTTTAGTTAATTTTTATTTTTATTTTTAATCTTAATTTTTAATAAAATAAATAAATGGTATGCAGATTTTGAATTATATATATATATATATATATATATATAATTTTTCAACTTATTATATTTTAATAATAGGATAGTTTTTAAATAAATGGTTTTTTATTTAGTTTAATTTTACTTTTTTATCTTAATTTTTTTATGTTATTAATTATTTTTATAATGTATTTTAGTTAATATTTATTTTTAATTTTAATCTTAATTTTTAATAAAATAAATAAACGGTATGCAGATTTTGAATTTTATATATATATATATATATATATATATATATATATATATATATATATATATATATGATCGTACCTGATCAGAAGAATCGTCGTAGGCTGCTCGGACTGGATCTTCTAGGAAGGAGAAGGGGGGTGTACCTGCAAGGTACTCCAATGCCAAAGTAAGTTGACGAGCAAAGGAGCGCAAGTACTAGCTAAGAGTGAGTAAGAATTGAATACCTGACCCTCTAATCAAAGAGGGTATATATAGCCCCCAGCGCTGGGCCATGATCTCGCTATTGGGTTGGATCCCCAAGCCCAACTAGGAGACTGCCAGGTTTCCTGAGCGGAAATATCGGAGGTGCGTGTATGCCCTCTGTCCTGGTTAACCGCTCCGAAGTTCCAGGGAGACGCGGTCTTTCAGGAGCCACGTGGAATCCGAGTTGTTCGGAGGGTTGAATGTGAAGGAACCCTGCGCGGAGCAGAGTCCTCGGCAACGAAGGTGTTTGCGGGGTCGTCCGTGCCGAGCATGTCGGGTGTCATATGCTCCGGGGATATAGGGCAGCCGAGCATGTCTAAGGTGGGCATCCTAAGTGCGTAGGAGGGCCGTAGAGGAACGTGGGCCTCTGAGGTTTATTGGGCCGAAAATCATAGTGGGCCTAACCTTGGCCCAGTCCAGAACAGGAGCCCCCCCAAGTCGGAGTTTTCTGGTCAAGAAGCTGTGACTTTACCTGATGCTCGGGCCGGGGAGATGCTCGATGAGATGGCTCCTCGTCAACCGGATGTGCTCGGAGGAATAGCCTGTGGAGGGACGAAACGTCGCGCGTGGGCGACACGCGCTGACGTGGCATAGGTAATAATGGCCTAGGGTCTAGGAGGCGGCGCTTGTCAGGAGAGGCGACGCTTCGCCTTCCGAGCCCTTTCCCTATAAAAGGGGGTGAATCCTCTCATTTGGAAGTTTCCCTCTCTCTGTTTACCTGCTCGGCATCAGACAGGCTCTCCTCGGAAGATACTCTTCCAGATTATTCAGCATACTATTCGTCTGCCGAGAAGCTCGTCCGGTCATCGTCATTATGTCTTCAAGTAAGTTCGCTTCTCTCTTCGTTGCTTTATTCATTTCCTTAAGATTTGTGCGCTTTGTCCCCGTGGTCGTCGTCGTAAACGTAGGCTGGATCCGATTAGAGGTTGTTGCTTCCTCCCTGGGTTATCCAGGCGATGCCCGGGGGTTAGCGTGGGTCGGTGGACCAGATGACGTCGGCGTCGAACCGTTGTGCCTGTTTAGACATTTCGCGAGTCCCCGGCTGACGGGCGTCTTTCCTCGATGGGGGTTTAGCCGGGGGCTCCGCCGCTCCTGCTCTACCCTTTCGCTTGCATTGCGGTGGAAGGGTGGATTTGATGAACTGTCGAATTCACTTTCTCCCTTCTGCGTGCAGGTGGATCTGATTCGAGCGCCAGCTCGAAGTCCAGCTCGGAATCTGACTCATGAAGTAGCGAGTCGGACTGCTCGACGGCCACTAGCTCCGATGTTGAGATCATCGAGGATCAAAACGCGCCCTCTCTGGTCGACAATGACCATGCTGGTTCTCCGGGTTCCGACGCCGAGGGAGGGGTCTCCCCGATGCCCTTGTTTAGTTACGAATGCACGGTTGCGTCCGACTGGATAGCCGAGGAAGCCTTAACGGTCACTTCCCGATACACTGAGTCTCTAGACGGGGCCTTCACAGAAATCGAGGTTCTGGGAGAGGGCGAAGCGCCGAATTACCAAGTGACGTGCCCGTCTCACGACGAGCGCATATGCTCTCGGTTCAATGGGGATGGCTTTGCGATGTATGAATATGTGTTCAAGGAGCTCGGCTTCCGATTGCCCTTCTCTGACTTTCAGAAATCGATGATGGCGTTTCTAAATTTGGCGCCGTCCCAATTGCATCCCAATGCTTTTGCTTTTATGCGAGCATTCGAGATCGTCTGTGATTATTTGGGTATTGGTGCCACGACCGCATTGTTTGGCCGGTGTTTTCGTGTCCAAAGGCAGGCGGCAGACGGGCGATATGGCTGGGTCTCGTTCAAAAATGCCGAGCGGAAGCTCTTCGGGATGTACACTGACTCTGTGAAAGGTTTCAAGGACCGATACTTTGTCGTTCGTCCGCTCAGCCCGACGGCTTACTACGATGTGTCGGATTCCGTGGTCCTTCGCGACGCCGACGGGGAGTTGGTGAGGGGTGAAGACGGGCAGGTAGCAAGAGAATTCTGTACGAGGTTCCCGTTTTTCTGGTGGAAAGGTCACTTCTCGTCTCCCCCTAAACATTACGTTTGGGAAGATGGGGACCTGGACGAGCAGGACGCAGAGTCCTACTCGGTCCTATGCAAATACGTAGACAGCTTTACTATGTCCCGGTGGGTGATGAGGAACGGGAATCCCGTATTGGACGAGAATGGTGTGCCGGTCGTGGAGCAGCGGCCTATTAACACCAAGGCTTTGTTATCTTGTCGGACTCCCGAGGAGACTCGGGTGTTGTTAGGTCGTGCCTATTCACCCTGCTTTCCCTTTTCTGTCCAGTGTTTATGCTAACTCATTTGTTTTCTTTTTTTTTCTTTGTAGATGCCATGCCGGAGAAGGAAGACGCGGTCCTGAAGATGGCCCTGGATGCGAAGAGGAACCAGAAGAAGAAGAATCGGGGAACCGGTGCTGCAGAGAACTCGGCCTCGGCAGGTTCTCCTCGGATGAAGGAGGACGAGAGGGCTTCCAAGAGATCTCGTGCTACCGAGGGGGGACGTCATGAGCCGTCGAGCCTAGGTCCCGAGCGTGGCTTTATATTGCCTCCTTGCTACAAGGATGGAGGTTATTTTGAGAAGTTTCCCCTGGTTACCTCTCCGGATGAAGCTCATCGGATCGGTGAGATGGACCCTCCGTCCCTTCAGAAACAGCTGGCGTGCGACGGTGCTGCCGTGATGAGGGTTTTGGGGATGGCCCAAATGTTAGCCAACGGTGGCTCGGGCTCGTCCGAGGCCCTGAAGGAGGCGGAGGCGGCAAAGAAGACAGCCGAGGACAGGGTGAAGACCCTGGAGACTGATCGCAAGGAGTTGAAGAGAAAGATCGATGCGGTTCTCAAGCAGAAGGATGGGGAGATTGCGGCGGAGAAGAAAAAGCTTGCCGACCTTCAGCTTGAGTGGGCTCCCTCGGCTGACGAGTCGCCGGATGTGGCCGCTCTGCGGAATAGGGCTGAGTTCATGGAGAAGATAGATGGCCTGAAGATAAGCTTGGCCGACATGGCTGAAGTCGGTTTCGAGCGTGCTGTTCGTCAACTGAGGCTTCTAAACCCTGGTTTGAAGGAGGATAATATCGGGCTTTCTTCGAAGATTGTGGATGGCACGTTGGTGCCCGAATCTCCAGGGAGTGAAGAGTAGATAGTGGTCCCGGGCCTGCGTGCCCTTCTTCTTCGGCCTGCGTGCCATTTTATCTTTTGTTGGGTAATGCCCGGACTATTTTTGGGGGCCTGCGTGCCCGGCATTTTGATTGTAACTTTTGGACATCGTCGACCAAGTTGGTCGGTGTAATACGGTGAACTGACTTTTTAATCGATCGAAATGTCGCGGTAAGCAAGAGTCGCCACCGACTTTTATTTTATCCAAACAGATTCGGAAAGGCAAAAAGAAACAGAAAAAAACCTTTTAAAAGAAATCTAAGTTCGGGGGGTAATTTATGCAAAGGGAAGGTGTAAGGCACCCTTTGCATCCATGGTTTTCCATGGGCTCTTAATTGCTTTGCTTGCTCGTTTGTTTAGAAAATGTAGATGAAAGAGATAGGGACTTTAGCTTGTGAATAAGCGTTGCCCTTTTGAAAAATTATGAGAAAGAATATAATAAAAAGGTTTGAGCATTGCAAGGCAATTAGGGGCAATTACCGTAAACTCATATAATAGGTCTCTTTTTTTTGCCTTTCAGAATGAAAGGGTCTATCCTTGCCATAAGAGGGCAGGAAGCCTTTCGTTTGGAGGTTGAAGGGTCATCGAAGCATCCTTTGCCATAAGACTGTCCCATGCCATAGAAGGGCAGGTAGTCTAAGGCAAGGATCAGAATAAGCCATTTCGTAGGCAGCCAGAAGATACCTCAGCCTTTTTCGTAGGCAACATCCGAGGGTCGAGGTCATTTGTGTATCGAAGGCAGCATCATTAGGGTCGTGACCTTTTTATCGAGGCAACATGGCTGAGGTATCCTCGAATTCGAGGGACGTGGCTTATTCTGCAAAAACACAAAGGCAACAGGCAACAGGCAACAGGCAACAAGGCAACAGGCAACAGGCAACAGAGAGGGTTACCCAAAAAGCGTGCGTGTGTGCATCAATCACGTGATTCAATTCAAAATATATTATCTTGTAATTAATTATTCTAGTCAGTTTAAGGTTGCCACTCCCTATTTTACTAACCACGCAGTATATAAAGCAATAAAGGGAAGGGGGAAGATGAAACCAGCGGAGGAGAGGGGAATTGTAACCAGCGGATCCCTTAATAGGGTTTGGCATAAGTAATAATAAAATAAAAAGAAGAAAATATTTAGGGTTACCGATGACGTAGCTTTGGCGTTTGACAACCCTGAAAGAAAGAAAGAAAAAAAAAATGGCAAACAAAAGAGAGTGAGTGCATTATCGGTTCGGGGACAATTAGGGTTAACTTTAATAAAATAAAAGATAAATAATTTAATAATGAATAATAAATAATACTTAGCTTCGATTTGGATTTGATCTGATATGGTTGGCGGGACGCCTCGGGGTTAACCCTGAAAGAGGCAAGGCAGAAACAGTGAAGGCAAGACAAACCCCTGATTTTAAAAGAAATTAAAATATGCTTTAAAGATAAGATACTTAGCTCTGGGTTTTTGATCAGGCGCGCTGTCGGAGCGAACCATGTTGATAAACCTGAAAAGGCGCAAAAGAAATATATTCAGTGTAGAGCAAACCCTAATTAGGATTCAAATTGAGTGTAATGATAAAATTGATTTAATTAATTATTGGTCTCGCGACCTAATTAATTAAATCGGGATGAGAAAATAAAATTGAGTGCAAAAAATAATTTTTAGGAATTTTTTAGAGTTATAACCAGATAAATATGAATTATGAATATATAATAAAATAAGTAATAAATAATATAATAAAATAAATATATAAATATAATAAATATAATCAAGAAAAATTATTATAAATAATATAAATAAATATGATAAATATATATTAATTAAATAAATGAGTATGTGGAATAAATAAAATAAATAAATAAATAAATAAAAATTTTAGAAATTAATTATAATTGTTTTGTTATTATAAAGAAGGGAAAAAAGGAAATCAAATGATGTATAATATATATATATAGATAAATAAAATAAAACATGTTATATAATTAAAAATTAAAAAAAAAAGTGGAAAACTTAGCTGGGATCGTGTGTGTCGCTCGCATGAGGTTCATGGTGCGCCTGCGACCTTGGGCACGTTGGATCAATCTGGAGATGGAGTGGATGGCCGGGATGATGAAGGAACATTGTACCACGTGTGTCTTAACGCGCCAGATTCTTGAAGTTTGAAACTTTCTCGCGCGCGTTCTTGGGCCAACCAGATGATGACACGCAGTCATCTTCTTCCCCCAACCGTCGTTTTAGCCCTGGTTCAGGCTTTTACCGACGGAAGTCTCCGTAGCCATAGCCCTGTATGGTACGAATGCAAGCAAACAGACATAGAAATTCTTCGCGAGGTCCCCCATGGGTTCGTCAGGGCCTCACGAATGCGAACATAGCTTCAATTTGGCTTAAGAGTTCCTGTAACAAGAAACCCTAAAACGAAACCCTAATCTCCTACCATGGCATATCTCAATACGAATGCGCAAACAATGTATAAACTAAACAGAAACGTTCAGCACAACATAACAATCAATCTTATGCAATCAAAACAGGCGTATGAATCATGGATTAGAGTAATCGAGTCAAAAAGTTTCATGACATACCTCTGTTAATAGGAGGCAAATCTGGGGGTGTTGATTGCGTGCAAATGTCCAGGCACCTTCAGTGATCCTCAAGGAAGGTATAGCAAGACTCAGAATCGGTTGAATCGCCCCCAATCTTCAAAATCGAATTTGAGTTTTTTTTGGTTTCTTCAAGCTCGGGTTTATGGTTCTTGAGGCAGAATCTTCGTCCCCTAGGGCTTGCTATGAGTTGTGTTTATATAAGGGAGTAATCTAGGTTAACAAAACAAGAACAAATCCTTTTAAATCTTTGATTGCTTATTTGAGAAATTTGATTGGAAATAAGTTATGAAACTTTCTAAAATTGTCCAATATTGATTCAATCTCCTTCAATTCTTTCTTGCACGAAATTGGATTGATTTTGGGATATATTTGATGAAAAAAAAGCTCCAAATCATATCTTTGGTAAAATATTTGATTTTCTTTTGATTCATATGATTTTAATTCTTTTTAATTGGAATAAAAAATCAAAATAAATCACATAAATCATATATTTTCGTGGGAAAAGAGATTTTGGGCTTTGGATAGTTTGTGGATAAGGATTGAATCAAAATCTCTTGGGCCCATTTGCAAAAATAGTTCAATTCTTTCACATTTTTCCCTCCAAAATAATCCAATTTTGACAAGGTGTATTTCTCTCAATTTTTGAGGTATGGAAGTGTTCTTGGACTTTTTAGAAACCTTGAAGAGTCCTCTAACCAATGTCTTTGGTCTCACATCAAAATCTTTTTCCATTCTTATTTTATGTCCTTTTGAAAAAAGTATCTTTTTGTTGACTTTTGAAAAGGACCTATAATGTATGAAGTCATATCTCTCAAACCATTGACCTATGAGCTCTGATTCTTGGACCATTGGATGGAGGGGTGAATTCCCTTTAAAATGAGCTTTGGTGGGAATTTTTATGATAAAGTATGAATATTTGGTGAATTTTCAAAGTTTGGTTGACTTTTTCAGTTCATGCCCAAAATAGTAACTCTTGACTTTTGACTTCTCTGATCTTTCCTTGCATCATCATGATCAACCCTTGATCAAATGATGATTTTAGGGTTATGAGGATGTTGTTGACCAAATATCTTGAGTTTTGACTATATATTGACTTGAAATGACTGTTTTGCCCTTGAGAGTCGACTGTTGACCTAATCAGGATTTGAGGGACTAAATTTGCTCTGTTTGACTTGAAACTTTATATGGATATACTTTGGGATGTTGGTGAACCTATGGAACCACCTTGAGCCATTGATTCAATGATTTTCCATTGAATTAATCAAACCCTAGTTCAGAGCTTTTGTATAGGAGAGTGTGTTTTGGAGCTTTGTCTTTTGATTTGGTTTTATGCATGAGAAATAGTATGGGCAAATTTTGGGGTATGACAGTCGGCAATTTTAATGTTTTATATTTTTGCTTGCTTATATCTGTTTATCTGCACCTTCAGTGTTATCGTTGTATGCTCGTGTTTTGATAACTTTCCTGTTGTGCTCGTATGACGAGGTATTTCCTCCATACTTAGAATATTTTTCGATCGCTTTAGGTAACTGATGATTTATGCTCGGATACGCCGGAGAGTTACCTATATACTTGTGATATTATCGGTTTTGTGGACTATGCTCGGCCTAGATTGATTGCCCGGGCGTGTTGAGTACGGACCGGGTGCGTAGAGCAGGTGTGCGCTTTTAGCGAGCGCGAGACCGCGGTTGTGGCCAAGCGTTCGCGGCGTGAACGATCCCATCGCGAGCTGGGGTTCTGCCATGCAGGTACTTCCTCGGAGGGTCTAGGTGTAGAATCCGCCGAGGGGTCGGTCCGTCCATCTGACGATGGGGATCGACAGTTGCTGTCGTGGAATACTCACGTCCGTACCGACGACGTGGATCCGTGCCCGTCTGTTACCTGAGTTTGGGCCAGGTGCCGGGCGTTTTGGTTTATGTTTAACTGTAATAACGTCTGAGTTTTTCAGCGTTCCAGGGCCGAGCAAGTTTTTCGCCGAGAAGATTCTCGAGGTAGTAGGCGCCATTCTCGGTTTTGTCATAAACTCGGTATGGGCCTTCCCAGTTCGGGGCTAGCTTGCCCTCGCGCGAGTCTTTCATGTTTATGCGGAGCACTAGGGCGCCGATTTCAAATTCGCGCTTTATAACCTTGGCGTTATGGCGAAGAGCTATTTGCTGTTTTAGTTTGGCTTCTCGGAGGGAGGATCCTGCTCGGATCTCCTCTACCATATCGAGCTCTTCCCTCATGGCCTCGTCGTTAAGTTCTTCCTCGAGGGGGGATTCGGTGCGCCGAGAAGGTTCTCGGATTTCCACGGGGATTACGGCTTCGGTGCCGTAGGTTAATCTGAAAGGAGTCTCGCCTGTGCTCGAATGGGGCGTCGTTCTATACGCCCAAAGTACACTATGTAGTTCTTCGACCCAGGCTTTTTTAGCTTCGCCGAGCCTCCTTTTCAGTCCTCGGAGGATGACTCGGTTGGCTGCCTCCGCCTGCCCGTTCGTTTGAGGGTGTTCGACTGAGGTGAAGTGCTGTTTTGTGCCGAGCTTGGCCACGAATTCTTGGAACTTCCTGTCAGTGAATTGGGTGCTGTTGTCGATGATTATAGCCTGTGGTACCCCGAACCGAGCGAGTATGTTTCGTTTGTAGAAGCGTAGCACGTTTTGAGACGTGATCTTGGCGAGAGGTTCGGCCTCTATCCATTTCGTGAAGTAATCCACGGCGACCACCAGGTATTTATTCTGGTACGATCCGACCGGGAAAGGGCCGAGGAGGTCCATTCCCCAGGTGGAGAAAGGCCAAGGAGAGGAGAGGGATTTAAGCTCGTTGGGGGGAGCTAGGTGCATGTCGGCATGCCGCTGACATCTGTCGCATTTCTGAACATGCTCTTTGGCGTCCTGCTGCATAGTCGGCCAATAATAGCCGGCTCTGAGGGCTTTCCTCGCCAGCGACCGGCCGCCGAGATGCTGGCCGTTGATCCCTTCGTGAAGCTCTTGCAGTACTTCCAGTGCTTGCGAGCCGTCGATGCATTTAAGGAGGGGAACGGAGAAGCCCCGTCGATAGAGTTTATTTTCGATGACTGTGTACGAGCAGGCTCTCCTCTTAATGGCTGAGGCTTCCTTCGGGTCGTCGGGAAGCTCGCCGTTTGTGAGGTATTTGTACACCGGGGTCATCCAGCAATGGTCGTCTCCGATGGCAAACACTTGTATGGCTTGCGTGTTTTTGCCTATGCTTGGATCGGACAAGATTTCTTGTATCACCGACTTATTCCATCCCTTCTTTCTCGTGCTCGCAAGCTTGGATAAGAGGTCGGCCCGCGAGTTGTGTTCCCGAGGGATGTGTGCGACGTCTGCCTTTGTGAATCCTTTCATTTTTTCTTTGACGAGCGATAGATACTCGGCTAGTGTGTCGTTTTTGGCCTGGTAATCGCCGCTAACTTGGGACGCGACCAGTTGAGAGTCGGTATAAATCATGACTTCCCGAGCGCCCACGTTCTCGGCGAGGCGTAGGCCCGCTAGGAGGGCTTCGTACTCGGCCTGGTTGTTCGATGTGGTGAAGGATAGGACTAAGGATACTTCGATGACGAGCCCCTCGTCGTTCTCCAAGATGATGCCGGCTCCGCTGCCCGCATGGCTTGAGGCGCCATCAACATAGATGGTCCACTTATTCTCGGTGGGTGTTGGGGAGTTGGAGATCGTCGTCATCTCGGCCACGAAGTCGGCGAGTGCTTGGGCTTTTAACGCTTTCCTGCCCTCGTATTGTATGTCGAACTCGGACAGTTCGAGGGACCACCTCAGCATTCTCCCGGCCATGTCTGGTCGGCTGAGAAGCTGTTTGATCGGTTGGTCTGTCCGGACGACAATAGTGTGGGCGAGGAAGTAGTACCTCAGTCTTCTGGCGGCCGTTATTAGGGCCAGCGCGATTTTTTCTATCTGTTGATAGCGGACCTCGGAGGGCTTTGCTAGTGAAGTACACCGGCTTCTGCCCGTCTTCCGTTTCTCGGATCAGGGCCGCGCTGGCCGCCTCGCCTGAAACGGCCAAGTAGAGATAGAGAACCTCGTTGCTGTCTGGTCGGGATAGCACCGGGGGTTTGGAGAGCACTTGTTTGAGGTGGGATAATGCTTGTTCGCATTCCTCGGACCACTCGAAAGCTGCTTCCTTCCGAAGAAGCTTAAAGAATGGAAGTGCATGCTGGGCGGATTTCGCGACGAAGCGGGATAATGCCGTGAGCATTCCGTTTAGTACTTGGATGGATTTTTTATTGGTGGGGGTAGGGAGGTCTGAGAATGCTCGGCATTTATCAGGGTTGGCTTCTATTCCTCGTTCTGTTAAGTAGAAGCCGAGGAATTTACCTGCCCGTACTCCGAAGGTGCACTTCTCCGGATTGAAGCGCATCCTGCAGGACCTGGCCTGCTCGAAGACCCGCTCGAGATGTAGCGTGTGGTCGGAGTCTTCTCGAGATTTGACGATCATGTCGTCCATATACACCTCGAGCGTGTCGCCGATTTCCCCTCGGAAGACCTTGTTCATCATCCGCTGGTAAGTTGCCCCGGCGTTTTTGAGTCCGAAGGGCATTACGTTGTAGTAATAATTGCCCGATTCGGTCATGAAAGCCGTGCATTGCTTGTCGCATTTCGCCATGGGAATCTGGTTGTAACCAGAATAAGCGTCCATGAAAGACAACAGTTTATAGCCGGCCGAGTTGTCGACCAGTCTATCAATATTAGGTAAAGGGTAGGCGTCCTTTGGACATGCCCGGTTAACATCAGTATAATCAACACACATTCTCCATTTTCCATTAGATTTTTTAACAAGTACAACATTTGAGAGCCAAGTTGAATACTTGGCCTCGGAAATAAAATTTGCCTCTAGGAGGTCTTTTACAGCTTTCTCGGCGGCCTCCGCTTTCTCGGGAGACTGCCGACGCCTACGTTGTACTACGGCCTTGGCGGTTGGATTGATGGAGAGGTGGTGGCAGGCGACCTCAGGGTCGAGTCCGGGCATCTCTGCGGCGCTCCAGGCGAACAGGTCGGCATTGGCTCGAAGGCAGGCTACGAGTTGCTTCCTCGGCACGTCAGGGATGCCTTTGCCGATCTTCACTGCTCTGTCGGGGTTATCCCCCAGGGGGATCAGCTCGAAATCTCCGTCGGGGACAGGCCGGACGGGATGAGGGGCCTTTGATTGTGTCTCTTCCCCGGTCTTCAGTTCTTCTTGTGTAAACCTTGCATCGAGGTCGACTGAGCTGACGTTGGCCGTTGGAACCTGATCGTCCCGAGGATGCTTGTCTTCGGCTCTTGGTTTTTTGTTGGAGCTGGTCGGAGGGGCGATCAGCTCTAGTCCTTTGACGGATGCATCGAAGATCCTCCTCGCATCTTCAATGTCGGCGTTGATGGTGGCCACTTTCCCTGTCCTCGTGTAGAACTTCATCTTCAGATGGACCGTGGAGGGCACGGCGGTTAGCTCGGCCAGTGTTGGGCGTCCGATGATGCAGTTGTACAATGTTTTGCAGTCGATCACCAAAAACCTGGTTTTGACTTGCCTGGACGCTTCCCCTTCCCCGAAGGTGACAATCAGCTCGACGTAGCCCCATGGTTTGGTGGTGGCTCCGTTAAAACCTTGGAGGTCAGAACCCACATAGGGAGTGAGGTGCGAGTCGTCCAGCTGAAGTGTTCGGAAGAGGTGAGAGTACATGATGTCGACCGAACTACCTTCATCTACCAGGACCCGTCGAACATCGAAGTTTGCCATTCTGGCTCGGACGAGGAGGGGAATGGTGGCGTTTGGAGCTCCGCCGGGCAGTTCCTCGAGGTAGAAAGTGATTGGCTCTGACTTTCCTCGGAATTTCCGCAGAGTAGGGCCGAGATCGGCATTGGCGCTGAGTAGCTCGTCGAACTTTCTCTTGACTGAACTGACGGTGAGAGAGCCGGGGTCGCCGCCGTTGGAGATGACCATTACGGTGGGGAAATGTTCCCAGGTGCTGAGGGCGGTCGTCACGCCGACTGAAGGGATGAAGTCTTCCGGTCGGGTTACGGACAGTGCGACTTGAAGCGGTCTGCTGTCTGGTGAGTTCCCCTCGTCAGAGTTTCGAGGGATGTCTCTTCTGGAGGGTTCTCCCTTCTTGGTGTATTTTGCCAGGTGGCCCTCTTTGATCAGGGTCTCTATGGCATCTTTGAGATGTATGCATTCGTCGGTCATATGCCCGTGACTCTTGTGGTACTTGCAGTATTTGGACTTGTCCGTCCCCGGTCTTGTAGGATTTGACTTCGGGGGCCTGATGTTGGATTTCTTGAACTCGGCGTTCTGGCAGTTGTCGCGGGCGAAAAACCGTTTTGTTCCTCTTTTTTGTGGATGAGACACCTGATGCCTTCTTTGGGCTCGAGTGCTCAAAAAATGATTTTTCTTTTATTTCGACCAAACTTTTTATTATTTCCAAAGGAGGAAAAGGAAAAAAGCTGCAATAACCTAAAAGTGGGGGGAGATCTTGGGTAAGAGGGTTGGTTATACGAAGGGAAGGTATTAGCACCCAACGTATCTGTAGTACTCTACAAGGTTCTTTATTGTTTTTTATTCTATGCTACGGTGAAGGTTCTGTTGTGAAATAGGTGGGACCTAAGGTGTTTGTTTGATTATGCTCGCAAAGATCATCGCGATCCTCTGCATACATATCCCTTAGAGGGAATCAGAGCATCTGTAGCTCGGGGTCTACGGGTGCTAAGGTTTGAATGGTTTTTTTGTTTTATTTTGCTCGCCAAGGATCGACCTTGTGCCTACGTATTCTCAAAGGGATGTTGAGAAAGTCAGAGCAATCGTAGTTCCCACTTATGCTAGTGGAAGCAAAGGAAAATAGACAAATGTCGTCTAAATGCTAGATGTATCTAATCTATATCATCACATACATCTGTTTGATTTTGTTTGAAAATCTTTTCATTATAAGCCCGGGGCCATGCCACTTAGGGTGCTTAGAATGATAAAGATGTTTTTGTTTAACCAGCCTTGTGGCAAAAGTTTCAATGAAGTCAGCCTTGTGACAAAAACTTTGATTAATCAGCCAGCCTTGTGGCAAAAGTTTCAATGAAGTCAGCCTTGTGACAAAAACTTTGATTAATCATCCAGTACGGTGGTAAAACAGTTTGATTGATTAGCCAGCCTTGTGGCAAAAAGAAAGTTGGATTGATTAGCCAGCCTTGTGGCAAAAAAGTTTGATTGATTGATTGATTGTTTGTGATGATATAAAAGAGATACTCCTAGCATAGAGATGAAAAATGTCTAATCTCCTAGGGTATTTGATTTGGATATTGGGGATGCTTATAAGAAGCCCGTGGGTCCTTGTACGAAGCCCAAGAGGAGGCTATCCGAGGGTCCTTGCATTGTAAGCCCAAGAGGAGGCTATGGGAGGGACAATCCAGGGTCCTTGCATTGTAAGCCCAAGAGGAGGCTATGGGAGGGTCACTCGTTTGTACAAAGCCCAAGGGGAGGCATGGTATAGTTGGTTTGAGCTCTTAGAGCGATTTCACCGGGAAACCATACTCTATGTCCTAACCTAAACTAGTGGAGATTCTTTGCACGAAGCCCAATAGGAGGCTATGGGGAACCTAGTGTTGTACTAAGTTGAATAAGCATATAACACAATCACAAGTATGAACAAGTACAAACAAACATGAACAAGTACATGAACAGTTATATATGACAGAGTGTGTGTATATAATGGAGTTTATGAAGGAAATATACCTGTAATCATGCTCCATTTGTATATATAGGGGCTCGGGACTCATACTCGAGGAGAGGTCCACTTGAATTTATTCAAAGCTATGTAAACAGGTATTTACAAAAAGGGCTTGGGACTTATACCTACATGGAGGCCCATGGTATTTTTGGGAAGATTTAAAGAAACCTTCATTTTGGTTTGTTATTCAAAGTTAAAAAACAGATTGAGATATGTACAAAAAGGTGTATGTACAAAAAGGCGTACAATGAAATACCTAATTTCATGTACGGGAATGGGTATGTACGAAAGGGCTCGGGACTTATACCTACATGGAGGCCCATGGTATATTTACAAAACATGGTTGATCGTTTTATTTACAGACGCGTCGTTTGTTGTTTTGAAAACAATTTGAAAAGTATTGTTTTGAAAGAGTTTTCTGTACAAAGAAAAACTGTATAAAAGGAGTGGGTCTTATACTCTCTAATATTCGAGAGGCCCCTGTTTTATTTTCATAAAACAGGGTGGATGGTTTGAAAAAGATGTGTGATTTGTTGTTAAAAAAAAACTGTTTTGAAGTTTCGGAAAAAGTTTTCTGTTTAAAAAAAAACTGTACAAAGAAAAAGAAAAGGGACTTATACTCTCTAATATTCGAGAGGCCCCACATCGTTTTGAAAATCAATTGATCAATTAAAAAGATTTAATCAATAGTTTCAAAAAGGAATGGTTTATTGTTTTGAAAAGAATGATCGTTTGTTTTAAAACAATTTGAATTTGACAAAAGTCAACTTAATTAAGTAAAAATCAAATTTTAATGCTTAATTAAGACCTAAAAAATTAGGGTTTGATCACAAAAATATTTACAAGTGATTAGGTTTGAAAAATCAAATGAAAAACAAAATTTAAAGTATTAAAAAACACTTAAAAACATGTCATTTTAAACCTATTTAAAAATGTATTAAATAAATATTTTTTGGTGATTTTTTTTGGTATTCATAAAATACATATATTAAATGAGAAGTGTACAAAAAATGAAATTAAAATGAGTTAATTTGATTGGTTAAATTAATTGATGAAGTTGTGTAAAAAAATAAAGAAAACAAGTGGTAAAAAAAATGGTTTTGTCTCCACTAGGGCTTGAACCCACGCCCTCTTTCTCACCAGCTAAAACACTTGCCAATTGGACCACGCGCGTGGTCTGTTTAACATTTGCAACGAATGAATTATATTTTGAATCAATTCCTAATTTCAATTTCAAAATCTGGCGCCAAGAACACAACCCTAACTTGAATTTGAAAAATCTGAAAACTGAATCATTTTGATCAAGTGAATAGCCTATCTTGCTCGATTTTTCACAAGGAACATGATGGTATCATTTAATTTTATTTATTTTCACTCTAAGATCATTAATTCTCTGATGAACACGAAGAACCCTAATCTTATGATTCAATCTGAAATCGCGTATGTGCAAGTTATGATGCAATTGATTGAGAGTTAATGATCCTCATGTGTGCAGAAACAAGATGGTATGTTCATATTTCATTTATGATGCATGGAGAATAGAGTTTGAAGTTCAAGTGTACTTACCTCAAAAATGGCAAAACTGGAAATCGAATTCTTCAGTAGAGGTGTTACAGAAGTTGTTTGATGATCTGGATAGCTTCAATGGACCTTAGGGAAGGTGTTTGAATGCCTGGAGTGGATTGAAAACATCTGGATCATTCCATGGAACTCGATCTGCAGTATGGTTCATGTGAGGATCAAGCTTAGTGATTTTGGAGTTACAGGTCAGGGATGATGATTGGGATAGCTTATATATGGTATATAGGATGTGTTAGAAGCATTAGTTTGGACAGAAATGAGCTTGTGTGGATTTTGGCATGATAAGGTTCTTTATATGCATATATGGAGGTGAGATGATGATTCTGAGTTTGAGGTGTTTTTGGAAGGTTTCAAAGGTTTAAACAACTTCCATATGGTATTTGGGAAGTGTTAGAAGCATCACTTTGCTTAGAACTTCAAAGGTTTAGAGGTTGAGAATTTTACCTCTTTTGAAAACCATGAAACTTGCATTCTAAGAAAGGAAGAGAAAACCTATGTTTATGAGGTTTTGGTGTGATTTGAAGAGTGATTTGAACCTCTATTTATAGGCCAAGGATTCTGAATGAAGAGCTTTGCAAGTTGATCAAAGAAGTGATGATTTGGCTTAAGAGATAAAATGGAATCTTTCACATTAAATGCAAATGGTTAAAAGTGACTTAACCATGGTTATTTCTCAAGCTTCTTATCCTCTTCCATTCTGATCTCAAATCAGCAAATATCTACCAATTATTGCATCTATGCATCATTACTTGGATCATTTGGCAAAATGGTTCATAACTTTGGCAAAATGACTTGAAATTTCAAGTGAAAAGTTCACTAATGTCAAAATTCAAAACCATGGCTACACTCCATATTTTTTCATGCTCTTTGACATTTTGGAAAGCTCATATTACACACTTCAAAACCCTAGTTGAAAGTTTCTTCAAACTCTTTAAGGAAATGGGTGAAAAAGATCCATGAACTTTGAGAAAAATGAAGTTTTAAGTGAAGTTTTCAAAAAGTACCAACTTTGAAGCTCCATATCTCTTAAATGGTTGATCTTATGGAAAAAAATTATATGTGTCAAAGTTGTTTATTGGATCAAAATCTACAACTTTCATGTTGGAAGTTTTTTTCAGTTTGTAGGTGAAATTTTGAGAAATTCCCTTTCAAAGTTTGGAAAAAACCATGAAAAACACTTAGAAATTTTTCTAAGTATGAAAAGTCAAACTTTTGACTTTTTGATTTTTGATTGATTTTCTTGATTTTTCTTGATCAAATTACTTCATATATCATATATTGATGATTCAAAACTTCAAAAGTCATGGTTGACCAAAATTCCCAAAAGTCAAAGGTGTTCTTGTACAGTTGACTTTTTCAGACGAATCGCGTTTCTGGAGATTTCAAATGAAACAGGCTAATCTCACCAAATGAATGGTATGAATGGATCACATTGAAGCATTAGAGGATATTGAGCCATGGTTTGAGTTGTAGCACCATGTCCTGATTAAAAAGTCAGTGGTTCAGTGAATTAGGTCAAAAACCCTAATTGTCGACCTGATGAAATTGATGACTGTGGATCTTGAATTGAGATGTAATTTCCATTGTATATTGTCATAGGGATTATTTGAGGATGATTGAAACCTTTGATTGACTTCCTGGGGGTTTTTAGGGTTTCCCAAATGTGATCCTTGATTTCAGTCCCTGATAGTTCAAAACCCTGATCTGAGGATTTGTCTGATCAATCTTTGTGCAGAAGATGAGCCAATGGATTAAGTCAAAATGATGCACTTGAGGTCTTGATATCATGTCCCAAGTCATTAGATCAAATCCTGAGCAAAAGTCAGGAGTATGCTAACTTCAGTCAAAACCCTAATTCAGTCGATTCAGAGCCTTTGAGCTTGTTGAGATGGATTTTTTAGGACCAAATGTTAATTGTTGATGAAGATGATTCATTTGAGATGAAGGGAGAACAAAACCCTAATTGATTGTTACTTGTACTGATGAGTGTTTTCTTGATTAAACCCTGCTGAGTCACAAGTAACAAACACAAGCTATGCAATTTGTTAGAGATGCAAATGATGCATATGCAATGATATGAGGTGGTATCTTAGGTCAAAAATTGGGGTATGACAGCAGTCGGCCAGGATTTTCTACCGGGAGGTGTTCAAAGGAGTGTAGTCGTTGAAACGCCCTGCCGGTCCTCGCCGTTCTTTGACATCTCGGGACCTGTCGTCCCTTCTTTTGTCTTGTCCCCGGCGTGACCCTGGATCCTCGAGGTTCGAGCTGCGAGCGGCATCACTGCCCCTCGAGGCTTTGATCGCGGCTGCCTCGCCTTCCTCAAAGTCGATGAATGCCTTTGCTTTGCGAAGGAGGGCATTCATCGAGTGCACCTTCTCAATCTTAATGGCCTTCTTGAAGTCACTGCCGGGGAGAAGTCCTCGCTCCAAGATGTACCTCTTCATGTAGTCGGCCGTCTGCACTTGGACGACCTCCTTGTTGAATCTTTCAAGGTAATCCCGAAGAGGTTCGTTGGGTCCTTGTACCACGGCCTCGAGATTGGCTTCCGATTTCGGTTGTCGTCTGGAGGCTGTGAAGTGGCTCAAGAAGAGTTCTTTGAGCTCGGTCCAGGAATGGATGGAGTTCGGAGGGAGGTTCCTGTACCAATTCATCGCTCCCTTCCTGAGGGTGGTCGGTGCGGCACTTGATCGAGCCTCTGACGACGTGATAGTCCATGACCGCTTCGATGCTCCGAATATGGTCGTCGGGGTCAGTGGTCCCGTCGTATTGGTCCAATACTGGCGGTTTTTCCATCCCCCGAGGGAGGTGGGCTCTCCGGATATTGGCGGACAAGGGGCTGCGGAAGTCCTCCTCGTCGCTTGGTCCTGGTGAATGGTAGTGCCTGTTTCATCGGGAATCCTCTTGGTTGTCACCCAACGCAGCTTTGGAGGGGCCCCGACGGCCCTGTTCGGGGGAGGGGCTTCTTTGTTCAGCGGCTTCAGGTTTCTGGTTCTTCCTGTTCCTTCTGGGTGGAGAACGGGAACGGGTCCTCCGGCGGCGATGTCTTCTCTGGGGAGACCTTGAAGAGGATGGAGAACGCCGACGGTATCTTCTCGGCGGTGAGCGCGAGGAGGAATAGGAGCGTGACCTGTAGTGCTTCCGCGGAGAGGGGCGACGTCGTCGCTGTCTTTCCAGTTCGTGAATTCGGTCGTCCTAGATTCTGAGGAGGCTATTCGTCAATTGTATTTCTTTGAGCAAGCGGACGGTGATGGGGTCAGCGTCCTCGGGAATGTTGAGTGGTTCCTCTTCCTCTCCATGACGGGCTCTCCGCCTCTCGGAGGTGTGGGTGAATGAGGAAGCATGTTTCCCGTCTCGGAGGTCGGTCTCATTCACATTCTGGCCATGTTCCGGCCCGTTGGTCGTTCGGATCTGCTCGCCGTTCTGAACGTGCCCCTCTGGAGGAACATGGTCAACATTCTTGACCTGTTGTAGGACCTGCAGCAGCTGAGTGTCCTGGGTTATATGCCCGGACCTTTGTCGCCGACGATCCCCCCGACGATGATTAGCTAGCTCGCGGGAGGATTCCTCGATCAGCTCGTGAAGGAGGAAAGGGCCGGCGCTTGGGATGTTGTTGTTGTTGTCAGCCATGACGATTGGAGATGATTAGCTTTGATCTTTGTTCGTTAAATATGGGGAAGCAAGTTTCCCACAGACGGCGCCACTGATCGTACCTGATCAGAAGAATCGTCGTAGGCTGCTCGGACTGAATCTTCTAGGAAGGAGAAGGGGGGTGTACCTGCAAGGTACTCCAATGCCAAAGTAAGTTGACGAGCAAAGAAGCGCAAGTACTAGCTAAGAGTGAGTAAGAATTGAATACCTGACCCTCTAATTAAAGAGGGTATATATAGCCCCCAGCGCTGGGCCATGATCTCGCTATTGGGTTGGATCCCCAAGCCCAACTAGGAGACTGCCAGGTTTCCTGAGCGGAAATATCGGAGGTGCGTGTATGCCCTCTGTCCTGGTTAACCGCTCCGAAGTTCCTGAAGGATAGAAAAACACTTAGAAAGGGGGGGTTTGAATAAGTGTAGCTTTAAAAACTTGACAGATAAAAATAAATTGCACAGTTATTTTTATCCTGGTTCGTTGTTAACTAAACTACTCCAGTCCACCCCCGCAGAGATGATTTACCTCAACTGAGGATTTAATCCACTAATCGCACGGATTACAATGGTTTTCCACTTAGTCCGCAACTAAGTCTTCTAGAGTATCCTGATCACAACCTGATCACTCCAGGAACAACTGCTTAGACACAAGCTAAGACTTTCTTAGAGTATCCTGACCACCACGTGATCACTCTAATTACAACTGCTTAGACACAAGCTAAGACTTCCTAGAGTATTCTGATCAACACGATCACTCTAGTTACTTACAACTTAATGTAATCTTTCTAAGAGTATTACAATGCTTCTTAAAAGCTATAATCACAAACTGTGATATTTCTCTTAACGTTTAAGCTTAATCTCACTAATATATTACAACAGCAATGTAGTGAGCTTTGATGAAGATGAAGATTCTGAGTTTTGATTTGAACAGAGTTTCAGCAAGTTGATATGAGTTGTTTTGCTTTAGAATCGTTAACCTTGCTTCTCATCAGAACTTCATATATATAGGCGTTTGAGAAGATGACCGTTGAGTGCATTTAATGCTTTGCGTGTTCCGTACAGCATCGCATTTAATGTTATACGCTTTTGTCAACTACCTCGAGCCTTGTTCACGCTGTGTCTACTGACGTTGCCTTTAATAGCTTCTAACGTTCCTTTTGTCAGTCAGCGTAGCCTGCCACTTGTACTTTCTTCTGATCTGATGTTTGTGAATACAACGTTTGAATATCATCAGAGTCAAACAGCTTGGTGCATAGCATCTTCTGATCTTCTGACCTTGAAGTGCTTCTGAGCGTGATACCATCAGAACTTCAGTGCTTCTGATCTCATGTTCTTCTGATGCTTCCATAGATCCATGTTCTGATTCTGCTTCGACCATCTTCTGATGTCTTGCCAGACCATGTTCTGATGTTGCATGCTGAACCATTTGAGACAAAGCTTCTGAGCGCTGAATTATGCATACTCTTTATATATTTCCTGAAAAGGAAATTGCATTGGATTAGAGTACCATATTATCTTAAGCAAAATTCATATTATTGTTATCATCAAAACTAAGATAATTGATCAGAACAAATCTTGTTCTAACAATCTCCCCCTTTTTGATGATGACAAAAACATATATAAATGATATGAATTTGCGATCAGAAAGAACAGACGGCAAAAGACAAATTACACAGCTATAGCATAAGCATGTGAATATGTCTCCCCCTGAGATTAACAATCTCCCCCTGAGATAAATAATCTCCCCCTGAAATAAATACTCGAAGAACTTTAATAAAAGACTTCCCTGATTATTTCGGTAGAGACGATCACATAAGCTTCTGTCTTCAGAGAATTCATAGCTTCTGACTTCTGCTTCCATTGGACAGCTTCAGAACTTGAATTTCTTTAGATCCCTAGAACACTCACAGCTTCTGATTCCTGCTTCCATTCAGGACAGCTTCAGAACTTGAATTTCTTTGATCTTCAGAACATTCCCAGCTTCTGATTCCTGCTTCCATCTAGGACAGCTTCAGAACTTGAATTTCTTTGATCTTCAGAACATTCACAGCTTCTGATTTCTGCTTCCATTTAGGACAGCTTCAGAACTTGAGTTTTCTGGATCTTTAGAACATTCACAGCTTCTGATTTCTGCTTCCCTCGGATAGCTTCAGAGCTTTGAATTTCTTCCAACATCACTTCATGCTAGATTTGTATCAGAACACTGTTGAATGTACCAGAGCATCATCAGAGCATCTCTACATCCTGAAATGTTACAGAACAAAAAACTAAACGACAAAAGTCAGCATGAACGAGTCAGAACATAAAATGTATCAGAGCAAATAGAATTTTGTCAAAGCAAATAGACAAATTTTGGATCAAATTCTATTCTCAGTGCTTCTGATTCTGAAGCTTGACAGCACTCAGCTTGCTTCAGTTTCCATAAGCTTATTCTTTTTACAGAATAACGCTTCTTATGGTTTTGCTTCTTGTGTTTGCTTTGAAGATTTTCTTCACTTCTTTATACCTGCAAAACACTTAAACCATATAGAACTTGCAGTTCTGTTAGTAAATGTGTGGGAGCTTTACCCAGCAACTGATAGATTAATCAAATCATTTATCATTTATCTTCTCCCCCTTTTTGTCATAACATCAAAAAGAATATTCTAAAAGATTCAGATGTATAAAACGACAAATAAAACACTGGAATGTAAAACAAGGAAAGTTTTCATTGATAATTAGAAAGGATTACATGAGAAGATGTTTAACAAGGAAAGAAAAACTACTAAGACCAAAACCTAAGACCCTAGCTAAGACAAAGGCTGTGCCAGCATGCCATGAAGGAGCGAAACGCCTTATTGACTGCTTCTTGGGCTTCCAGGCGAGGGGTCAGGGAGACTTGGTTCTGATGCAGATCTTCCACAATCTTTATCAGAGACAACATTCTCAGCAGGTGAAGATGAGGAGATTTCTTTGGAATGGGTTGAGGGAGAGGAAAGGTTAGATGAGGAGGAAGTTGAGTCTTGAAAGTAGAAAGATGAGAAAGAAGATGGAGATGATGGAGGGCTTTCACCAGGGGGATGAAACACACGTCTAGAATAGTTTCCAGATAACATTGCTTCGAATGGATTCACCTTGAGAGGATCATAGGTGATTTTTATCTTTTTGGGTTTGGAAGGTGATGTTTCAACAGCTTTTCTCTTGTTGTTTTGATCATTTTCATGATTTCCTGGGCTTGATGAAGAGTTCATGATGGATTTGCAGATAATGAACAGCTAGGGTTTGATATGAATGCAAAAAGATAGAGTGAATAGAGAAAATATGAGAGGGAAGGAGAAGTGTTTGAAGAGTATTTAAAAGAAAATAAAATGAAACGAATGATGAATAGCATTTAATGTTACGTGACATGAGGAGAGATAATAAAGACAAATGAGGTGACTTGCACAGTTACCTATGGTCGGCGTCCCTTCAACTGCACGCGCGCTTATCCATGACAGTAAAGACAGGTTTACCATCCCGAGATAAAACGTTACAGCTGTTTTGCTTTAAAAGAGGTTCTGAATCAACTTAGACAATGAAACGTTAGTAATAACTGAATCATAATTTCTAATTGATTTCAATCAGAACTTCTGATTAAAAAAAAATCCACTTTCATTTCAGAAGATACTCATACATAAGAACTTCTCATCTTCTCATTCTGGGCATAAATCCATACTGATGTTCTTCAGAATGAACTTAAACCTATCTTCAGCCAGGGGTTTTGTAAAAATATCAGCCCATTGATGGTCTGTATCAACAAAGTTTAAAGAAATAACGCCCTTCTGAACATAGTCCCTTATGAAATGATGTTTAATCTCGATATGTTTAGCTTTTGAATGAAGAATAGGATTCTTAGATAAACATATGGCAGAAGTATTATCACAGAATATAGGAATGTTACTCTCAAATATCTGATAATCTTCCAGCTGACTCTTCATCCAGAGCATCTGTGTACTGCAACCAGCAGCAGCGACATATTCTGCTTCTGTCGTTGATAGAGCAATAGTTGCTTGCTTCTTGCTATACCAGGAGATCAAATGACTTCCAAGAAATTGGCAACTTCCTGAAGTACTTTTTCTTTCAATTCTGTCTCCAGCATAGTCAGCATCGCAGAATCCTACTAAGTTGTATTCTTTAGATTTTCTGTAAACTAAGCCAACATTAGTAGTACCTTTCAGATACCTTAGAATTCTCTTAACAGCAGTTAAGTGAGATTCTCTAGGATCTGATTGGAATCTAGCACACAAACAAACACTGAATAGAATGTCAGGTCTAGAAGCCGTCAGATATAGAAGAGATCCAATCATACCTCTGTATAACTTCTGATCTACCTTCTTACTTACCTCATCCTTACCTAGGATGCATGTTGGATGCATAGGAGTTTTGGCTTCTTTGCAGTCTAGAAGATTAAACTTCTTCAGAAGTTCCTTCACATACTTGGTTTGGTGAACATACGTTCCTTCTGATGTTTGATTTATTTGTATTCCAAGGAAATACTTGAGTTCTCCCATCATGCTCATTTCAAACTCAGCCTGCATAGACTCAGCAAACTCCTTTCCAAGTGTAGCATTAGATGTTCCAAAAATAATATCATCTACATATATTTGACAAATTAAAATATCGCTTTTAAAGGTTTTACAAAAGAGAGTAGTGTCCACTTTTCCTCTAGTGAAACCATTATCCAGAAGGAAAGAACTTAAGCGTTCATACCAAGCTCTGGGAGCCTGTTTCAATCCATACAATGATTTCTTAAGTTTAAAAACATGATTAGGAGACATAGAGTCTTCAAAACCAGGAGGTTGATGGACATAAACTTCTTCATCTATATAACCATTTAAGAAGGCACTCTTAACATCCATCTGATAGAGAGTGATGTTATGTTGAGTGGCAAATGAAATTAATAGACGAATAGATTCTAACCTGGCCACTGGTGCAAAGGTTTCTGTATAGTCAATCCCTTCTTGCTGACTATAACCCTGAGCCACCAGTCTGGCTTTGTTCCTTACCACTTCACCTCTCTCACTGAGCTTGTTTCTGAAGACCCACTTTGTACCAATTATATTGAATCCATCTGGTCTAGGAACAAGATCCCAAACATCATTCCTTGTAAACTGATTCAGTTCTTCTTGCATAGCAATTATCCAGTCTGGATCTTCTAGAGCATGATCAACAGAAGTTGGCTCGATCAAAGATACAAGACCTAATTGACAATCTGCATTGTTCTTAAGGAATGCTCTTGTTCTGATTGGATCATCCTTCTTTCCAAGAATGACATCTTCTGAATGACCAGAGATGAGTCTGGATGATCTTCTGACAGACGGTTCTTCAGAAATGCTTAGATCCTCCAGAGAAGCTGATACTTGATCTTCAGATTCTTTGCTTCTGAGAAGCTCTGCTTCTGATGCGTTGCTTCTTGGCTCAGCAACTTCTGATATATCAATATCACAATCTGCAAAATTATCAAACTGCTTTGGTTTTTCAGAACCAAGCTTATCATCAAACCTGATATTAATTGATTCTTCTACAATCAATGTTTCAGTATTGTATACTCTGTAGCCTTTTGAGCGTTCAGAATATCCAAGAAGGAAACATTTTTGTGCTTTGGAATCAAACTTACCAAGATGATCTTTAGTGTTCAGAATAAAACATACACATCCAAAAGGATGGAAATATGAAATGTTGGGCTTTCTATTCTTCCACAATTCATAAGGAGTCTTATTTAGAATAGGTCTGATAGAGATTCTATTCTGAATATAGCATGCAGTGTTTATTGCTTCTGCCCAGAAATGCTTAGCCATATTGGTTTCATTGATCATGGTTCTGGCCATTTCTTGCAGAGTCCTATTCTTTCGTTCTACAACTCCATTTTGCTGTGGAGTTCTAGGACAAGAGAAATCATGGGCAATACCATTTTCTTTGAAGAATTCTTCAAAGGATCTATTCTCAAATTCACCACCATGATCACTTCTAATCTTTATGATTTTACACTCTTTTTCAGATTGAATCTGAATGCAGAAATCAAAGAACACTGAATGAGTCTCATCCTTGTGTTTCAAGAATTTTACCCAAGTCCAGCGGCTATAATCATCTACGATGACTAATCCATATTTCTTCCCTCTGACAGATGCTGTTTTGACAGGGCCAAACAGATCAATGTGCAAGAGTTCTAATGGCCTTGAGGTAGAAACAACATTCTTGGACTTGAATGCAGGTTTGGAGAACTTGCCCTTCTGACATGCTTCACAAAGAGCATCTGATTTGAATTTCAGATTAGGGAGTCCTCTGACCAGATCCAGTTTGTTAATCTGAGAAATCTTTCTCAAACTAGCATGACCTAATCTTCTGTGCCAGACCCACTGCTCTTCAGAAACAGACATAAGACAAGTCACCTTCTGACTCATAAGATCTTGCAGATCTGTCTTATAAATGTTGTTCTTCCTCTTGCCAGTAAATAGGATTGAGCCATCCTTCTGATTTACAGCCTTGCAAGACTTTTGATTAAAGACTATATCATAACCATTGTCACTCAATTGACTGATAGATAAGAGGTTATGTGTTAATCCTTCTACAAGAAGTACATTTGAAATGGAAGGAGAGTTACCAGACTTTATAGCTCCAGAGCCAATTATCTTGCCCTTCTAATCTCCTCCAAACTTGACTTCTCCTCCAGACTTAAGCACCAGGTCTTGGAACATAGACCTTCTTCCTGTCATGTGTCGTGAGCATCCAGAGTCCAGGTACCATGACATGTTGTGCTTTGTCCTTTTTGCAGCCAAGGATATCTGCAATAGGAATGAGCTTATCCTTAGGTACCCACATTTTCTTGGGTCCTTTTTTGTTAGATTTTCTCAAGTTCTGATTGAACTTGGGTTTAACATTGTAAGCAATAGGAGGAATAGCATGATAATTCTTAATGTGAGTTTCATGATATTTCCTAGGTTGTGTCACATGCTTCTTAGTGTGTGTGACAGTGTTAAACTTCTGTGCATGTGATGTGTGCCTAATATCATGTGAGTGGCCATACTTGAACTCATCATACAATGACTTGTATGTGATTTTCATCTTATCAACAGGTTCAAGTTTGTATGGGGTTTCACCCTCATAACCAATGCCTACTCTATTATTTCCAGACACAGCATATATCATAGAAGCAAGTTGACTTCTGCCTATGCTTCTAGATAAGAACTTCCTGAAACTTAAATCATATTCTTTCAGAATATGGTTTAGACTAGGAGTGGATTTTTCTGAATCAGAAGGAGATCCAACATTATTGGATAATTTTAAAAGTTTTTCTTTTAATTCAGAATTCTCCAACTCAAGCTTCTTTGTTTCAAATTCAAATAGCTTTTTCAGCTTTTTGTATTTGAGACTAATCTGAGACTTGAGTTCCAGAAGTTCAGTTAGACCGGAAATTAACTCATCTCTAGTAAGTTCAGAAAATACCTCTTCAGAATCTGATTCTGATGTAGATTCTGATCCATCATCTTCTGTCGCCATCAGCGCACAGTTGGCCTGCTCATCTTCAGAGTCTGAATCAACTTCTGACTCATCCCAGGTTGCCATAAGACCTTTCTTCTTATGAAACTTCTTTTTGGGATGTTCCTTCTGAAGATTTGGACATTCACTCTTGAAGTGTCCAGGCTCATTGCATTCATAGCACATGACCTTCTTCTTGTCAAATCTTCTGTCATCAGAAGATTCTCCACGTTCAAATTTCTTTGAACTTCTGAAGCCTCTGAACTTCCTTTGCTTGTTCTTCCAGAGTTGATTTAGCCTTCTGGAGATCAAGGACAGTTCATCTTCTTCTTCAGATTCTGATTCTTCAGAATCTTCTTCTCTTGCCTGAAAAGCGTTAGTGCATTTCTTGATATTAGATTTTAATGCAATAGACTTACCTTTCTTTTGAGGCTCATTTGCGTCCAGCTCTATTTCATGACTTCTCAAGGCACTGATGAGCTCTTCCAGAGAAACTTCATTCAGATTCTTTGCAATCTTGAATGCAGTCACCATTGGGCCCCATCTTCTGGGCAAACTTCTGATGATCTTCTTTACATGATCAGCCTTGGTGTAGCCTTTGTCAAGAACTCTCAATCCAGCAGTCAAAGTTTGAAATCTTGAAAACATCTTTTCAATGTCTTCATCATCCTCCATTTTGAAGGCTTCATACTTCTGGATTAATGCAAGAGCTTTGGTCTCCTTGACTTGAGCGTTTCCTTCATGAGTCATTTTCAAGGACTCATATATGTCATAGGCCGTTTCCCTGTTAGATATCTTCTCATACTCAGCATGAGAGATAGCATTCAGCAAAACAGTTCTGCATTTATGATGATTTCTGAAAAGTTTTTTTTGATCATCATTCATTTCTTGCCTTGTCAGCTTTACGCCTCTGGCATTTACTGGATGTTTGTAACCATCCATCAGAAGATCCCATAGATCACCATCTAGACCAAGAAAGTAACTTTCCAGTTTATCTTTCCAGTATTCAAAGTTTTCACCATCAAATACTGGTGGTCTAGTATAACCATTGTTACCGTTGTATTGCTCAGCAGAGCCAGATGGAGTTGGATTTGCTTGAGATTCACCAGCCATCTTTTAACTGAAGCGTTTTTCTTTTCCTGAATCTTTTCTAAACACGGTTAAGTGCTTGCACCTTAGAACCGGCGCTCTGATGCCAATTGAAGGATAGAAAAACACTTAGAAAGGGGGGGGGGTTTGAATAAGTGTAGCTTTAAAAACTTGACAGATAAAAATAAATTGCACAGTTATTTTTATCCTGGTTCGTTGTTAACTAAACTACTCCAGTCCACCCCTGCAGAGATGATTTACCTCAACTGAGGATTTAATCCACTAATCGCACGGATTATAATGGTTTTCCACTTAGTCCGCAACTAAGTCTTCTAGAGTATCCTGATCACAACCTGATCACTCCAGGAACAACTGCTTAGACACAAGCTAAGACTTTCTTAGAGTATCCTGACCACCACGTGATCACTCTAATTACAACTGCTTAGACACAAGCTAAGACTTCCTAGAGTATTCTGATCAACACGATCACTCTAGTTACTTACAACTTAATGTAATCTTTCTAAGAGTATTACAATGCTTCTTAAAAGCTATAATCACAAACTGTGATATTTCTCTTAACGTTTAAGCTTAATCTCACTAATATATTACAACAGCAATGTAGTGAGCTTTGATGAAGATGAAGATTCTGAGTTTTGATTTGAACAGAGTTTCAGCAAGTTGATATGAGTTGTTTTGCTTTAGAATCGTTAACCTTGCTTCTCATCAGAACTTCATATATATAGGCGTTTGAGAAGATGACCGTTGAGTGCATTTAATGCTTTGCGTGTTCCGTACAGCATCGCATTTAATGTTATACGCTTTTGTCAACTACCTCGAGCCTTGTTCACGCTGTGTCTACTGACGTTGCCTTTAATAGCTTCTAACGTTCCTTTTGTCAGTCAGCGTAGCCTGCCACTTGTACTTTCTTCTGATCTGATGTTTGTGAATACAACGTTTGAATATCATCAGAGTCAAACAGCTTGGTGCATAGCATCTTCTGATCTTCTGACCTTGAAGTGCTTCTGAGCGTGATACCATCAGAACTTCAGTGCTTCTGATCTCATGTTCTTCTGATGCTTCCATAGATCCATGTTCTGATTCTGCTTCGACCATCTTCTGATGTCTTGCCAGACCATGTTCTGATGTTGCATGCTGAACCATTTGAGACAAAGCTTCTGAGCGCTGAATTATGCATACTCTTTATATATTTCCTGAAAAGGAAATTGCATTGGATTAGAGTACCATATTATCTTAAGCAAAATTCATATTATTGTTATCATCAAAACTAAGATAATTGATCAGAACAAATCTTGTTCTAACACAGGGAGACGCGGTCTTTCAGGAGCCACGTGGAATCCGAGTTGTTCGGAGGGTTGAATGTGAAGGAACCCTGCGCGGAGCAGAGTCCTCGGCAACGAAGGTGTTTGCGGGGTCGTCCGTGCCGAGCATGTCGGGTGTCATATGCTCCGGGGATATAGGGCAGCCGAGCATGTCTAAGGTGGGCATCCTAAGTGCGTAGGAGGGCCGTAGAGGAACGTGGGCCTCTGAGGTTTATTTGGCCGAAAATCATAGTGGGCCTAACCTTGGCCCAGTCCAGAACAATATATATATATATATATTCTTGAGAAAATACAATGAGGAATGTTGGACATGTAACTCCATACACAAAAAAAAGGCGAATTATGTGGGTTTGAAAAAATGTTAGTTGAAAACAAAATCATTTCAAAAATCTAAGTTTGAAAATATTTTGTAAAACAAACTGGTAAATAAACAACAAAAACCAAAAGAAAGAAAATAACTAAAATGCAATAGAGATAAGGGAGAGAGAAATACACTAGAGATTTATACATATGTTTAACCTAAATTGACCTACTCATATTATCAAGAATTCTTTTTTAGAGTATCCACTAATCTTGAAAGATTTTAGAAGGATGTGTCAACAAACTTCCTTATATAAGAAAATGAAGTTTAAAGGCTAACTTTCAACCAAATAATAAACAAGGTTTAAAGTGGTTATCCTCCAAACCAAATTGAGATTTTCCACGAGTTGATCTCAAACCAATATAGAGTTTTACACAGACTATCCTTCGAAATGAGATGAAGTTTTAAGTTGGCTATCTCCCAAACCGAACCGGGGCTAACCTCAAATTGAGTTAGGATTTTACACATGCTTCTCTCGAATCAATTAAGCTTTTATACCTGGATGAACTCGGGAACCAATATGAGATTTCACAAGATAATTTTGAGTTGATAGTTCTTTTATATCGGAATGTGTTTAGGAACCCTTGTGGAGATTTTGCTGGTTAATCTTCATGAATTTCTTGGAAAAACTCACGAACTAATGGGAAATTTCCTAAGACAATTCCCTAAACAAAACAACTTCCTATAGAAACATATTTTACTCGAGAGATAATACACTATTGATAAATTACAATTAAGCCCCCGTCCAAAATAATGATCCTAACTTAAACGCAAAAATACTATTGATCGGGAACGACCCTAGTGAAGTCCAATAAACTTTGCGGGAGACCTCACAAGATCATAAAGATTCAGAGTTGTGCACTCAAGACCATGTCGAATACCTTGAAACATGTACCAAAAGCCTAATAAATTCATTTTTATCCTTCATTGTCGCGGCAACATCCAATTAAATTTGAGGGAAGACCTCACAAGTCCATTAAGACTCAGAGATATGTACTTGGGATTGTGAGAAACAACGTAAAATGGTGACGCCAATTAACTTCGAGGAAGACCTTGTAAATTCACAAAAATCCAGAGTCATGTACTCAAGATTATAAAAAAACACCTTAAGCAAGTAACAAAAGAATTTCATTTAATACAAATGTATTTCTTACATACTTTTTCATTACGAAGTACTATCACATAAGTACTACAAAAAAGGCGCCGGACAAGGTCCCTGCCAGGCCTACTTCCGCAAACAAACGATTTTCACATCTACGACAACTATATTCAGTAAGATTTACTCCCTGGAGAATGTAAAAGGACGTTGAAAATACTGAACTTGATCCAAAATATTTTCAAATGAATTGGAAAATGCCTCAAGGGTTAACCCGTACAGTCAACCAACTGCTGAGTTAGCGAAGCATTCTGAGTGCGTAAGAACTTTATTTCCTTGTGAGCAGTCCTTATACTTCTTCGAACAACAGAAAGTCTTAGTATTTTATCGCCACGGTCCTCACCAGCTAAGCCATCTGGTCAAAAAAAGAGCCATTGAGCTTCAAGGGAAGTAAAACGTCCTTCACTGTAGAGAGAGGTAGAAGCTTCCTTTGCCTCATGCAAGTACTTATCTTGTTGAAGCTTCAAGATGCATATGTTTTAGCGCGATTCAATCGGACCAAAAATCTTTCCAATGATAGGAAGCACCAAGATCCAAAGCAGTTGAAGCGCACCAGGTACACCTTGTCAGCTCGCCCATTTCTTCCTCAATAACATGTCTAGAAAGTCTAGCCAAGTAAGCATAATCCTCATCCAAAGGAGGCGGTTGACGACCTTCAGTAGAGCGGGATCTAGATCCTATCAGTAAAGGACGAGCAAATCGACCTGGGCATTTGATGAAGCTAGCAGGTTTTCTGCAGCAACATCATTCCTGAACAGCCATACTCCCCGTTGTAGGAGCTGGAATTGTTCTTCATTACACATGCTCCCTGCACAGTAACGAGTAAAACATATACACTAGAGGCATGCAAGTTAAAAATACCAGAAAACTAAAAAGTTCAATTCTTACCAGAGATGGTTTTTCTTCCCACCGGGAGCGGGCTGTTATCAGCAACTAGACGTCAATAAGATATTTTAAACACTTAACTTTCATCACTAGGGTGGCTCCCCTATCCCAGATTACCAATGAACTTCACCAAACAACCTTTCTGATACTAAGCCTCTTCAAAGAAAACATTTTCACTATATGGGAAAACCGATCGACACACTAGCCCTCTAATCCAGTACTTGGGGAACCGATCGACACACCATCCCTCTAATCCATTATCTATGTCACAAATCGTAGCATGAGCTTCAGGCCTGACACGGGTTATAAAAAAGAATTGATCCTCAAAGGGAAGAAGCTCCAAAAGAGGTTCATAACCATGAATGATCGGCTTGAGGCAGAGTAATCTTCTACCATAGTTAGGCCTTAAAACATTTTCAGGTGGTTTTACTAAAACAAGATACGCTTCTCAAAGGTTTTTTAGTGTGTGTATGTGTGTGATTTTGCCGTAGTATTTCCAAAAGCACCCTTGTGCCTTTACAAGACACTAATCACTCAAATTGACACGACCAAATGAGTTTTCACACCTCCTCTATTTCACAACCCTAAAGCTTCAAAATTTTGTTTCAAGAACTTTGAGTCTTTTAGCATGATGAGGCTTGAGATAATTTCAAATTGATTACCATCATCAAAGAGGTCAAACTACCACTGAGCCTTGAAACATAAGTCTTCACTTGAAATTCGTTTGGCCATAATGTTGACTTCAAAGATATGACTTGATATTCAAGAGTACATTCCAAAAGAATAGCTTGATTCAATAGGATAACTATATAAAACATCTTGAGTATCTTTGATCGCTTGAACTATCTTTAATAAATAAAGACTTCACTATATATCCTTTGACATATGTGGTCGTCATCATCAAAACCAAACAAATAATTAACTACATCTTTGCTATAAACAAACTTCACCACTTTGGATTAACTACATCTTTACGAAGATGATCACAAGAGATGTTAAGTGTGACTAAATTGATTCTTTCAAGAAGCAACAAATATAAAAGCACAAAAATTACACACATAAAGAAACATTAATATGGATGGTGATACAAATCTTAATATCACATGCCCAGCCAAATTCTTTATAAGTGTAACTTTTTTTTTAATCATTAATTTTCAATTTTAAAGTAAATTAATTAACAAATAATATAAATAAAAGAAGAATAATTATTTAAAAAATAGCAATATTTATTAACTTTTTAATAATTTAAAAAAAGAAAAAAATACATTTAAAAAAATAATAAATTTTCTAGAATATTATAAAGTATTTTTTAATAGGTAATATTATTTATTTATTTTTTAAATAAATTTAAGATAAAATATCTATTTTGGTCTTTTATCTATACCTTTAGATTCATATTGGTCTCTTAATTTTTTTTAGAGTTTAATTACTATGCACTGTCAGTGTAAAATTTTTCACAGTATCAACAGATTAACGACTATGATTCATTGACGGTGTAAAACTTCTTTACACTGCCAGTGTATTCCAATTAAATTTTTTTTTATATTTTATAATTTATTTTGATTCTTTAATTTAAAACAATTCATATTAATTCTTTAACTATTCAAAACTAATACTATTATGTTAATTTTTCTTCTAAAACTAACAAAATAAAAAATAAAAAATTGGCTAACAAAGAATTGAGAGACCAATACATATTTTTTTTTAAGTTAAAAATCAAAATGAGTCTAAAATATATTTTTATGGTAATTATTATATTAAAAATAAAAAAAACTAATTTTATAAGAAAAGATATTAGTGATAATAAGACAAAGAGAAGGAGGAGAATAATGCATTAATATAAGATTAGATGATTTGTGGTCATAACATAGACAACTGACAAGACAAGAGACTCATGCTTACTATATAATTCTGTTACTGTTTCAATTCCTTTCTTACAAAAACCAAACTCACTCTATTTTTATGGAGTCTCAATCTCAATCTCAATCCTTAGCTTCGTCTTCTCGTAATCCCTCTCAGGTAAACCCTTTCATTCACTCTCTTTTACTTCAATTCAACACAGTTTCTCAGATTTGGGGATTCCAATAATTGTAGCATGTTTCATGTCTTTTCAACTTTAGCATACTGTTATTGCTGTTAATACTTTTGTTGTTGTTGATTTTTAAGCAATAGCATAGTAGAGGTGTTTGTGGTTCATATTCTGGTGTGAATTTTCATGAACTGTATTGAACCAAACTATATTCTGGTGTGAAGTTTCATTAACTGGAGTGAACCAAACCATATTCTGGTGTGGATTTTCATCCACCGGTATGATTCAATTGTTCTTGTGTAGTGTTTTTTTTTTTTCAACTAAGTTGAGTAAATAATCTTTAGTGCAATTTATGGATTCAATATTTGTGGAGGGAAACAATTTCGTTGAAAGGGAGACAAATTCGAATTCGGATGGGCAATCTCTGGCACTCACACTCAATACATCGGTGGCGGGCGGTTAGATTGAGATCGAACTGTCCGAGTTTCAAGCGGGTTATTTTTGGTTTAAGAAAAACCAAAATTTGCTTTGAAATTTGGACTATCCAATCTTGATTTAACGGCATCGATGTGATGACTCCGTGAATACGGAGATTGCCAACTGAAGGCAATTTGAATTTTGAGGGTAGACCTCACTAAAGGTGATTAGCCAGATTCTCCTGCAAAGATTAGTCATTTTCAAAGTCGTTGGCGATACTTTGCGCAAATAACATAGTTACAGGAAAAAATATCATCTCACTAATCTATGAAGCACTGGCACAGACACAAAGATGTCGACAATGGTAATAATTTGAATACATTGGTAATAATTGGAAAAATTAATAAATTGATCGTAATCAAAAGTCAAAACACCTTTGTTCGGAGGTGTTGGGGCTTAAGAGCTATTGATTCCTTTGGATTTCCACTATTTTTGGTTTCTACTTGCAATATTTTTTTTGTATTGCCTACTTATCGTTGTTGTCTATGGCGGATAGCGCGGTTCATGGCGGAGAGCCAAAATCCTACCATACCAACCGCTTTGCTGCGTCGTCATAGAGTATTATGGCGGAAAAACCCACAATATTAGCCGATATTTACCATTGCAAAGAGCCCGAAAAATGCCATGTATATCAGTCGTAGCACCGCCATACTGGCCGCTTTGTGGCGTCGTTGTAGAAGATTATGGCGGAAAAATCCGCAATATTCACCGATATTTACCATTCCGGAGAGCCCAAAAACCGCCATGTATATCTGCCATAGAGCCTCCATGACCAATATTTGATAACAGTGCTACTTATAACTCTTTCTGTATTACTATCCAGTTAAACAACGAAAATGTTTTGATTTGTTTTGGGTTTCTCCGCAGTTATCATGGATGAACTTGTCTAGGAATTTATTGTTAGCATATCAAAGCTTTGGTGTAGTATATGGAGATCTAAGCACATCACCTCTCTATGTTTATACAAGCACATTTAAAGGAAAGTTGAAGGATCACCATGATGAAGAAACTATCTTCGGTGTTTTTTCATTGATTTTCTGGACTATTACATTAATACCATTGCTTAAATACGTATTCATCATATTGAGCGCCAATGATAACGGTGAAGGTATTCAATCGACGTCTATTTTCCCTTTCAATTAATTTTTCTAGTCGAAAGATTATGAACCGAATCTTTTAATTATGATGCCAATATTGTCAGGTGGGACGTTTGCTCTCTATTCACTGCTATGTAGGCATGCCAAATTTAATTTGCTTCCCAATCAACAAGCAGCCGATGAGGAGCTGTCGTCCTACAAATACGGTCCCTCGTCGCAGACCGGAGGAGCCTCGTCTCCGCTCAAGATGTTTTTGGAGAAGCACAAACGGTTAAGAACAGTCCTGCTTGTTGTCGTACTGTTTGGTGCTTGTATGGTCATAGGCGATGGTGTGCTTTCACCAGCTATTTCAGGTAAGTCGATTTTTGTATAATCCTAGTGTCACAATGCAAATACAACTTTGTGGAAATTACCCGCCCTTCCAAGTTTAATGCACAAGTCGTCTCCTTTAACTTGTTCATCATAATAAACTTTTCATAAGAATTATGAAAGAAACTGGTTCTTTACAAAATAACTGGGAAGTTCTGCGATATTGTTTTGTAATCAGTTGGTTTCTATCAAATTATCATGATTCTGATAAGAAACTCACTATTATTTTGCCTCTTACCCTACAGTTCTGGCATCGGTATCAGGGTTAAAAGTTACGATAACGAAATTCAATAACGGTGAGCCAATTTTCGTATGTTAAAGATGTTTCAGTTCATATCATTGCTTATGAATTTCTCCTATAGTGATAAATATTATATCACCATAGAAGTTTCATGTTGTTTTCAGGTGAACTCGTTCTTCTAGCATGTGTCATATTAGTTGGCATGTTTGCTCTTCAACATTGTGGAACACACAGAATTGCGTTTATGTTTGCACCAATCGTAATCATCTGGCTTCTATCGATTTTTATTATTGGGATCTATAATACAATACTCTGGAATCCAAAAATAGTTTTTGCTATCTCGCCACATTATATTATCCAGTTCTTCATCAAGACTGGTACCGAGGGTTGGATTTCTCTCGGAGGGATACTTCTCTGTATCACTGGTATGTTAGTTCTCGACTCACAAAAAGCCGAAGCTATGTTTAACACTGAGATAAGTTGAATGATTATGTTGTTTTTGCGTCTCACCAGGAGCCGAAGCTATGTTTGCAGATCTTGGCCATTTTACTGCTACGTCAATAAGGGTAAGCTTGTCGCTTCACTGAATTTTATGTATTTTCGACAACTAAGATAATTTGGTTTTACCTCTTTTGCATTGTGTTTGCAAGAAGAGATTTCTGAACTTTCTTGTTTGTATGCAGCTTGCATTTGCGGTTGTGATATACCCGTGTTTGGTAATGCAATACATGGGTCAAGCAGCTTTTTTATCCAAAAACCTCGACTCTATTCAAAATAGTTTTTATGACTCAATACCTGGTTAGTTTTTCCGAGTTTCTGACTAGTTGACACTTGATAATGATGCCATAGTTTTTTTTTTTGTTTTTTTTTTTGTTTTTACTGTTTTGGCTTTTGTGGCAGAACCCGTATTTTGGCCAGTCTTTGTTATTGCTACATTGGCAGCCATTGTTGGAAGTCAAGCTTCGATCACTGCGACTTTCTCCATCATCAAGCAGTGTCATGCACTTGATTGTTTTCCCCGCGTCAAAGTTGTTCACACCTCGAAACACATGTTTGGACAGATCTATATCCCAGAAATAAACTGGATACTTATGGTTCTGACTCTCGCTGTAACCATTGGATTTCAGGACACAACCTTAATCGGAAATGCTTATGGTAATTTATTTAATTTCGAAACAATATACGTGTTTTTACGTTGAAACCAGTGCTCATTTTCCGGTTGTTTTTGGTTGCAGGACTTGCTTGTATGACGGTAATGTTTGTGACAACGTTTCTGATGGCACTAGTCATAGTCTTCGTGTGGCAGAAAAGCATTGTGATTGCTACACTATTCCTTTTGTTCTTTTGGGTGGTAGAAGCGGTATATCTATCGGCGGCGTTCCTAAAAGTGCACCAAGGAGGATGGGTTCCTCTTGTCCTGTCGTTCTTCTTTTTGGTCGTTATGTATGTATGGCATTACGGTATCCGTAGGAAGTACAAATACGATCTACACAACAAAGTTTCGTTGAAATGGTTACTAGGTTTGGGACCTAGTCTTGGAATTGTTCGTGTCCCGGGAATCGGTCTCATCTACTCGGAACTCGCGACGGGAATACCAGCGATATTCACCCATTTCGTAACTAACCTCCCTGCATTTCACAAGGTTCTGGTTTTTGTCTGCGTGAAATCGGTTCCTGTTCCACATGTCTCGCCTGAAGAACGCTTTCTGATAGGCCGAGCTTGTCCAAGACCGTTTCGAATGTATAGGTGCATTGTTCGATACGGCTACAAAGACATTAAAAGGGACGACGGCGAGTTTGAGAACCACCTCATACAAAGCATAATGGAGTTCATCCAAATGGAAGCTGTAGAACCGCAATTCTCAAGTTCCGATTCTTCTTCATTTGACGCGAGAATGGCTGTCATAGGCACCAGAAGCTTAGAATCAACTCCAACCTTGATCGCGTCCGAGCAAGAAGACGTTGATATCGACGAAAGCATCCCTAGTAGCAGATCTATAACACTACGACGCTTGCAATCCACCATCGAAGACGAGAACCCGCAAGTCAGAAGGCGTAGAGTAAAATTTCAAGTGCCTAACAATCCCGGGTTGGATAATGCTGTTAAAGAAGAGATTCTAGATTTGATCCAAGCCAAAGAAGCGGGGATCGCGTACATAATGGGACACTCGTATGTGAAGGCAAGGAAATCATCGTCGTTCTTGAAAAAGATTGTGATCGATATGGGGTACTCGTTTCTGCGGAAGAATTGCAGGGGTCCGGCCGTGGCTCTTAACATTCCTCACATCAGTCTTATTGAAGTTGGAATGATATATTATGTTTAGTTTGTGGAAATTTAGCATTTAGGTTAGAGACTCTTAGTAATAATGTGTGTATCTTGCTTTGAGTCTTGAACTGAAAAATGTGAAATTTCTTATAGCTTAATCGATTGTTTAAAGGTTCTTAAAGCAAGTTGGATGAAAAGGTTTTCATTACATGAATGAAGCAAATGTTTGGAGAATGAATGAAAGAAAAAATCAATGCTGGTATGTTTTATGTGTAACAGATAAGTCTTGAAAATATGCTGTTATTTTTATATTCCTTTCTTAGACTTTTAGTGGTATATCGTTGCATTTTTGACTCAATATTATTTTACTGCAACTTTAATTTTCTAAAAGCATAAAAAAAAAGTAAAATCTGCATCATTAATAAACACTCTTTTGATTAGAATTATTTAATAAATATTTTGCATCTTAAAAACTTTATAATTAAAATTTTAATAAAAAATATAAACATAAAAAACCTTTATTTGAAAATTCAGATTAAATTTTAATATATATTGGGCACTTAGATACCCATAAAATACATGTAAAAGTATAAACAATGATGTCCACGCAAATTTACGATCGAATACGTAGATAAGATGATATCTAGGATAGCCTCATCTTTATAAACTTTTTTTAATAAACATGATGATTCCATTAAACCAAAAAAACAGAAGGAATACAAAATACAAGGGGACCAAATCAAAACCCCTTAATAACAAAGTTTAAGTCTAGAGGTATCCTCCTTGTCAAAAAGGAAATCCTTCAAAATATCAATATGAACATAATTGAACCAATCAAATCGTCTACTATAATCAATATTAGCTAGAATATCAGCACAAAAATTGACTTCCCGGTATATCTGCGAAATTGACTTCCCGGTATATCTGCGAAACCATAAAGTCAATAGATAAAGTATAAGTTTGACACATAAGCCAATGAGATCCGATCTTCCATGGAACTAAGTTAGAGTTAGGAAACGCTTTCACAACAAGTAAACAATCCGTTTCAATCCAAAGTTTTTTCCAATTAAACATTTTAGCCTTCTCAATAGAGATAATCACTGCAAGTAACTCCGCCGATTCAGGCGTTTCCTCACCAAGGAAGGCACTGTAGCAACTCGAAGCTCTGTTCCCAACCAACTTTGCATTAGCCAAAATAACCGACAAACAAGTTTTTCAATGGAGCTTCACATCCTCAAATCTCCGCAGATTTCTAACTCTCTAAATCTGATGAAAAATACTCGTAACACAAGAGAGGACCACCACTTTGACTTGAGAGGACCAACATCTTTATAAACTATTTTCAGCATTATTTAACTTCTTTTCTTAATAAAGTTTCAGAACTATTGAACTTTGGTCTATAGATAATTTAAGGGATGACATAAATAGATAGACTCTAATATCATTTAACACATAATTTTAAAACTGATTTGTAATGAGAAAAATGTCATTATTTATTAACTCTTTTCAAATCCCATCTATTTTCAATGTGCAGTTTTTTTTTTCTCCTTTCTTTATTGATATTTGTGGGACTATACTGATATTAAAATGATAATATGGAGAGTTAGTTAAACAATAAGTGAATAATGTCACAAAATGAATAATAACAAATTTAGACATACTAACAAACTTAGTTAATAGTGAAATTCCATGGATGTTCAGAATATTGATAATATAAGGAACTTGTTCATGAAGTTCTAGAGAGACCAACTTTGTTATCTACAGGAACTTGTTCATAAATTTCATTTATAGAATTCTACTACTAAAATTTGTCTTTCTGTAAATTTATTTCTAGTTAATGTAATTTATCCTTTCAAAACTCAAATCCTAGTTAGAATTCAGATCCCATACCATTTCTAACACAAATATTTGTCATCTCAAGTTCAGTGTTCTTAAGATCTGACATTTTATCACATAAAAATAGACAAAACCATGTATAAAGTCCCAATAACAATGAATCAGCTATTTGTCTGAGTAGAGAATAAATTGCAAGACTAAGACGGTTCTCAAGTCTTAATTCATAGTAGTACGATTTGAAATGGTTAGTCGACCCAATATTTTTGGATTTAGGAGGGCCAATGTGTATCAAAAGACAAACGATCGATGAAGAAGATGTGCAATTAAATGATTAAGGGATTATGGTTCGTGTGTTCGAGCTTGAGAAAAACATCAAACCAATCAAGAAAAACAGTTCATCAAGGATTTTACAAAATTACTACTAAAAATATGAGCCTCAACAGAAGACCAAAATTACTTCAACAAGTAGTGTGTATACATGTATGAAACACCAACACAAACACAGACGTGATACCGACAAATAAACATTTGTAATAGACACCGACACATGTGATGAGACATTGAACAATCTAAACCCGGAACAATAAGCTAAAAATTTGAAGAGTTAAGTTAGCATCTTGTCTATTTGATGACCTAAATCGTTTGATGCTATACATTCAGATACATAAACAACAAAAATATCTCCACAAAACACAAACTATAGATTATAAATAAATCTACCATACATATAATCATAAACCAGAAGCTTACAAACAGAACCATTTCATAACAATATCAAAATTACTAATTTGTAATGCTAACAGTCGATTAAAAAATGTCAACAGTGATTCTAATCACCACATTAACACATAAACTACTACATCATGATTAGTGAAAACATGGTTTCAAGCAATGATAACCGGAATAGTTCTTCTAGGGTTCTTAGGCTGAGGAGGAGGAGGCAATTTCTGGACAGTAACACTAAGCACTCCACATCTTGACAGATAGCAGAGACAGCATCAGCATTAGCATTCTTAGGAAGAACAAATTTGCGCATGAACTTTCCAACCCTTTGCTCCATCCTCTAGACACCTTCTTCCCTCTTCTCTCCACTAATCACAAGGTAACCATCGTCTTCAACGTCAACCTTTATCTCGCTACCAAATTTCAATCCCGGCATGTCGATCTCATACACGTATGAATCTCATTTTAGATATTGGCCATTATATAATAATCTACCTATTATTATCATAAGTTGAGTTTTATTTGATCTCAATATATCTCATTCATGTGGCCCTTCTAAAAACATTTATCCACTACAATACAACCAATACAACTGAAAAGTAGAACAAAAACCGGTTCATTGTACTAGAATTTCTGACTATAATCAACTCGAGATTGAAACAAGAAACAAAAACCAAAAACAAAAGTTTCTTATTACATAAAGGGGTGAACGAGGGATTAACTTCCTTATTTCTCCATTCTTTGAGAGTTGAAACAATGTCTTACATCGTCAGCAAAGTTTTATTTGAAAGCATACCAACATCAATTATGGATATTTCGTTTTCATCATCCTCCCTCCAATCTTTGCATAAACAAATGTTTGATAAAGAAAGCAATAAGAGATATATACATACTTTTTGAAAAAAGAAAGCATAAAAAAGGTAAATGAATTGAATCAAAACATTACAATGCTCATTTTATTAAAATCAACATGAAAGTACAAACAAAATTTGAAAGCAAAATAGCAAATACAGTCAAAAGGGAAATGCAAACAAAAAGGGAACATGACACAGCGACTAATCAGCAACGAGGATGAGCTGTCCTGTCTGAAACAGTGGCTTTAGGAAGTGATCTGACTAACTCTGAATGAAGCTTCACTTGTCATGCCCTGGCAAAGGTTGATTGATGACATTAGGACCAACATCTTTGAATGATCATATCATCAAATCAATGCGTTAAGACCCCTCTCTAGTCCTAACATAAATTCATTGACAACTCAAGTAATCCCCTCTCTAGATTATATCACACCAAAATCACAAAATGCACATTATAAATCAACAATGCAACACAAGCATGCTAATAATTCATCTCAATAGAATTATATTTCAAACATGCAACAATACAATAAGCATAACTCAAAATAATTCATATTCACAATATTCCCATATTTCATACTTATTCTCAATGCCTAACATCTCGTCATAGCAACGCAACTCGAGCACATATAATGATTCAGCTCAATAAAATTATTAACTCACATATATGCAACTCATCTTTAACGTATACATGTCAACATGTATAATTTATCAACTCATACTCACAACTCAAGCAAATTCATCATAGCATTCATTCATGTTAGTTCACCAAAACCACAACACATCATTGTATAAACAAACGATTCGCTAACCGATCATACAAATCATCACAAACATCCTTACAGCAGGTAATTGACTATGACTCAAACATTTCATCCAGTACTACCATGAGGTAGCTCTGCGTGTTACCTTTCTAACGCTTCAAACAACACGTCATTTGGATCTATGGATCAAAAGATATGGCTCGGAAAAAAACACTAATAATTAAAAAAATTCAAATCAACAATTAACATACTTACTAAATTGCTAATAATATGTCTTTGCAATTTCTTGAAAATATGCAAAAAGCTCTTGAGGTTTAGAGAACATGACCATGTGATCAGCATCAGGAATCACTCTGAAATCATTCACGGGATTTTGTTCAATCATTGCCATTTGAGAATCATACGTTGCCAATTTGTCTTCTCGACACACAACGCAAACTCTAGCAACAGTTCCGTAATTATCTTTTGTGACCTTTGTTTGCTCTTCGAACTTATCATCAAATGTACTAATAGGCCTTACTAATGTCATTGCAAGAGAAAAGTCCTGATTCATATATAATCAACATTATCAAAATAATGAATTACTATAAACATCTTATTTTCAAAATAATCTACATTCATTTTTCCAAATAAAAAAAAAATTACAAGAGTTTTTTGAGATTAACATAAGCATATTGATTAGCCAACATACCTCAGGTGGAGATAGTTGATACAGATGGGATTTCATGTATTCTGGGGGAAATAGTATGGATCCATTTGATTTATTATTTGAGCTAATGCCAAATAAAATCTTTGATTCAGAGCTGGAGGAACCCTGCAGTTATCAAAATAACCAAATCAAAACTTTATTTATAAAAAGTCTAACTAGAAATATGAGAAAACACAAAACAGTACCTCCTCAGTAGGAAGCAATGCAGATGCAACAAATACAGAAACTGCTATTTTGTTTGGAAAAAATTCCATAGCCATAGATGTACAAATGCCACCAAAGCTATGACCCACAAGGATTATCCTCTCCTCTTGTGGCAATGACCTTACAAGTTGAATCAATGGTTCATAATAATCTGCAACAGAATCAATCTCATTCACTTGTTTTGGATGGATTCCAGAAGCAGCCAGGTCTAATGTTGTGACTTTATGTCCAGAAGATTCCAATAGAGTGACAAGCTTGTACCAACACCATGCTCCATGGGAAGCTCCATGAACCAAAACGAAATGCCTCTTATTATCCACCATCTTTCTTTCCTAGTCTCTTGTTCTATATCACTATTCACTTCTTTATAAGAACATTCCAAAACCAAGCTTATCCAAAATGAAAATGGATGGACCCACCTACAAGATATCGCTCCCATATTGTCCACTAAACTTGTTATATAGATTTGTGTTTCCTTACAATTATCTTTTCCAAAAAAAATCAAAAGTATTTCAATAGAATTTTGTCATCTTATGATATCAATAGTATTTTGATTTTGTCAAGTTGGAGTTTTTCAATGTTTTTCTGCCATGCAAAATTTCGGGTATGCATCTCTGAAATAATTGGTGTTTTTAAAACTGACTTGTAAACAGAAAAATGTCATTATTTATTAATTCTTTCATATTTTATCTATTTAAATGTGGAGTTTGGTTTCTTGTTTGTTGATATTTGTGGAATTATACTGATATTAAAATGATAATATGGAGAGTTAGTTAAACATTAAGTGAATAATGTCACAAAATGAATAAACATACTGACAAACTTAGTTAATAGCTTAAAATTTCAATATTCAGAATATTGATAATGTAAGGAACTTGTTCATAAAGTTCTAGAGAGACCAACTTTGTTATTTACAGGTAACATCGTTTATAGAACTCTACTACTAAAATTGGTCTTTCTGTAAATCATTTGTAGTTAATTTAATTTATCCTTTCAAACCTCAAATCCTAGTTATAATTCAGATCCCATACCATTTCTAGCACAATTTTTGTATCACGCACTGTGTACATACATGTATGAAACACAGACGCGATACCAACAAATAAATAAACACATGTAATAGACACCGACACATGTGATGAGACATTGAACAATCTGAACCCGGAACAATAAGCTATAAATTTGAAGAGTTAAGTTAGCATCTTGTCTATTTGATGACCTAAATCGTTCGATGCTATACATTCAGATACATAAACAACAAAAATATCTCCACAAAACACAAACTTTAGATTAAAAATAAATCTACCATACATATATCATCATAAACCAGAAGCTTACAAACAGAACCATTTCAAAATCACTAATTTGTAATGCTAAGAGTCGTTCCAAAAATGTTAACACAATGATTCAAATCACCACATCAACACATAAACCACTACATGATGATTAGTGAAAACATGGTTTCAAGCCATGAAAACCTGAACATTTCTTCTAGGGTTCTTAGGCTGAGGAGGAGGAGGCAATTTCTGAACAGTAACACTAAGCACTCCATTTTTACACATAGCAGAAACAGCATCAGCATTAGCATTCTTAGGAAGAACAAATCTGTGCATGAACTTCCCAACCTTTCGCCCCATCATCAAATACTCTACACCTTCTTCCCTCTTCTTCTCTCCGCTAACCACAAGATAATCATCATCAAGCCAAACCTTTATCTCACCACCAGATTTCAGTCCCGGCATATTGATCTCGTACACGTATGAATCTGGATAAACCTTCACGTCTGCAGTAGTTGCAGTACTCATCTCCACATTGTCACAACGAGTCATTGTTGGTGGTTGTTGCTTAATAACGGGGGTTTTACCGTTAGGGTTTCCCTTTTCTTGAGGTTTAGGTTTCTTATTGTTCTTGTTGTTCAGCACGGAAAGCTTAGTAGAAATTTCCTTCTCCGATGAAGATGATGAGGAATCCGACGATGAAGATGAGGAATCGTCCGATGAAGATGTGGAATCCGATGATGGGTAGTGTCTCTTCTTCATTGCTACAAATAACAAAGATGTTATTAATGCATAAACCCTTTCTTGCTTAAGAAGATTTAACATGCCACCCCATATTTATTTATTCCAAAATTGCCCTGAATAAGTTAGTGGGGTGAAGTATGAAATTTCTGGTAAAATTTTTGAAATTTTCACTATATTAATTTGTAAAAAATCTAAAAAAAAATTCCGTAATTCTTTCAAAATTTTTAGTATATTTTTAAATATCCGATAAAAACTTACGAAAATTTCTAAAAATCTGATATTTTTTTGAAATTTTTGATAAAAACACATATTTTTTTAAAATTAATGACTTTAGGCAAGGGTATAATGGTAAAAGTATACCCCTACGTTAAATCATCCTTGTTTACGAATATATAGAGAGAGAAAAAACTAAAATCTGGGCTTGTTTTACTTGGGCCTACGCCCATAACCATTTCCTCACACTATTTTCTAGTTGGCACCCTTGGGTATTTATTCATATTACTTTCTCTTTTTTAGATTTAGTCTCTTTTAACAAGAATTAGAACATACCTTGATAATAAATAAATTTTCTTTGAATTAGACTTTAATTTTTAGATTCAGTTAGATGTTTAGATTTTGCGTACTAATTATAATGCACTAATCTTGGTTTTCTGCCCCCCTAATTTGAACACTAAAATTTAGGGCTTTCCATTCACTTTTGGTTTAAATTCATCTTAATGGCATCTTGACATATTTTCATCATGTTTGCATATTAATCGTGACTTACATTTTAATTCATAAATTGTCATTATTTAGGCTTTTTGAATGTTATATCTTTGCTTTGTATCGTCTATTTTCTTGCACTTTGAATAGTTTAATCCTTTGTATGGTTTGTGGTTTCATCCCCCATTGTGGGTAAAATACCCCATTCTTATAAAATTGTAATTCATCCCCCTCTTGATATGGACATGTAATAGCGTAGGTTTTACTTTTCTATATTGATTTCTTTGCATGCTTATAAGTAAGATAAAACAAAACGACAAAAATAACAATTTTAAAATAAGACCAAGAACAAAGTTTTATCCAACATCAAGTATTTTAAAAAACAAATCAAGTGAATACATCGCACGTGAGTGCTTGGTTCAACACTAAGTATCTCATCCATTCACATAACTGAATAAAAAACAAAAGCAAAATTTCAAACACTTGATCTATATATCAAGTTGTCATTTTCAAACTTCTTTTTCACAACAAAATGGAATGGAGAAGGAGGTGATTGGGCATAAGCCTCTTTCTTCCCCAAGACTAAGTAATATTGTATTATCATCTTCTTTCAAGTGTGCTTTACATTGTAATATGAGTCTCTATTTATAGGACTCAAGGGAGATAGAAAATCATACATATTAAACACATATTAAGTATGTAATAGGAAGATGAAAAACTAGGAGATGGATGGACATCCACTAACATAAATATTCATAACAAATCTAACATTTTTTTTATAAATTTTAAAAATGGGTTATTTCTAACTTATTTCAAACGCACTTAAATATTTATTTTTAAAAATTAACTAGTGTCTTACCCGTGCGTTCGCACAGGTACCCGTCATTTTCGCACATTATGATTGAGAAAAATAAAAGATATTAGTAAAAGATTAAGTTTTGGGTAAAATTGAAAAAGTTATAAAAATAGTAATATTTTATTTGACAAATTATAATGAAGGAAAAGTTTTAAAATCGCAAATTCACAAATTATAATAAAGAAATATTCAATCAAATTATAAAATTCAATTAGTGATAACTATTTAATACAATTGATAAAACTAAAAACTATTATCCCAATCTCAAACTATCAGCTAAGGAGAATCGATTATTTTTGGCTAGCTAAGGAGAAAATTAATTATTTTGGCTCAATTATAACTACAAACTATCAGCCCAATCTCAAACTATCAGCTCTCTCTTGTAGGCCAATGAGAAACCACTACAAACTCCATTTATAATAATGATTCATTCAAAATACATAATTAATAGAAAAATACTTTGACCAGTAACTTCATGTTCCTGCTTATATTCATTATTTTGATAAGTAACTTCGTATTCCCGTTAGTATTTCAAATTTCTTCTCGTTAACTTTCAATATTTTGATCAGTAACTTCATGTTCTTGTTAATATTCATTATTTTGATCAGTAACTTTGTGTTCCTGTTAATATTCATTATTTTGATCAATAAGTTCGTGTTCCCGTTAATATTTCGAATTCGTTTCCGTTAATATTCAAAAAATTTATCAGTAACTTAATGTTTCTGATAATATTAAAAAATTTATCAGTAACTTCGTGTTCCTGTTAATATTCAATATTTTCTCAATAACCCCGTGTTCCCGTATTTATTATTTTGATCAGTAACTTTGTGTTCCCGTTAATATTCAAAATTTGTTCCCGTTAATTTTTAAAATTTGGATCAGTAACTTAATGTTTCCGATAATATTCAAAATTTTGATCATTAACTTTGTGATCTCGTTAATATTCAATATTTTAATCAATAACTCCGTTCTCCCGTTAATATTCAATATTTTTGATCAGTAACTCCGTGTTCCCAGTAATATTCAATATTTTGATCAATAAACTTCATTTCCCGTTAATATTCAATATTTTGACCCGTAACTTCATATTCCCCTTAATATTAAATATTTTGATCAGTAACTTCGTGTTCTCGTTGATATTCAATATTTTGTTCAGTAACTTCATGTTCCCGTTAAAATTCAATATTTTGATCAATAACTTCATGTTCCCATTAATATTTATTATTTTGATCACTAACTTCGTGTTTCCGTTAATATTCCAAATTTGTTCATATTAATATTCAATAGTTTGATTAATAACGCCATGTTTCTGTTATTATTCAATGTTTTTAGCAGTAACTCCATGTTCGCGTTAATATTATATACTTTGGTCGGTAATTTAATACTCACGTTAATATTAAATATTTTGATTACTAACTTCATATCTCGTTAATATTTAATATTTTGATTAGTAACTTCATGTTCCCGTTAATATTCAATATAGTTAGATCAATATCTTCGTTTTCCCGTTAATATTCAATAGTTTGATCAATAACTTCGTGTTCTCGTTAATATTTAATATTTTGATCAGTAACATATATCATCAGTAACATAAACTTTAGATTACAAATAAATCTAATATACATATATCATCATAAACCAGAAGGTTACAAACAGAACCATTTCATAACAGTATCAAAATAACTAATTTGTAATGCTAACAGGGGATTCAAAAATGTTAACACAATGATTCTAATCACCACATTAACACATAAAGTACTATATCATGATTAGTGAAAACATGGTTTCGAGCAATGATAACCCGAATAGTTCTTCTAGTGTTCTTAGGCTGAGGAGGAGGAGGCAATTTCTGGACAGTAACACTAAGCACTCCATCTTGACAGATAGCAAAGACATCATCACACTACGCCAAACATGCACATAGACAGCGCTTTTTTTGGCTTTAGGCAGCGCTTAAAAGCGCTATCTATTCCCCCGCTGCCGTAGGTAAAGGCAGCGCTTTTTTTCACCTTGAAAACGCTGCTAAAGGCACCCTTAAGTCAGCACTTTTACCTATAAAGCGCTGCTAAAGGCCCACTTTAGACAACGCTTTTATATCTAAAGCGCTGCTAAAGACCCCCTTTAGACAGCGTTTTTCTGAAACAATTCTTAAGAAAAAGCCTCTTAAAAGCGCTGCTAAAGGCCACCTTTAAGTAGCGCTTTCACCACAAGCGCTGCTAAAGTACCACTTTAGCCAGCGCTTTTTTCTTAAATGCGCTGTTAAAGGCCCCCTTTAGGCAGCGCTTTTCTAAAACAAAGTTTTTAAATAGCTTTTAGGCAGCGCTTCTCTTCTAAAGCGCTGTCTAATGTCCATGAAATTTTTAAATGGGTCTATTTAAAATAGGCTTTCCCCAGGTTTTCACCACATTTTGCACCTGTACAATATACCATTACAAATTTCACCGATAAACAACAAAAAGAAACTCTATTTTTCAGAGCTAAGATGCTAAGAATATATATATATACGAATAAACTTTGAATTTTTTATATAAGAATATATTAATAAACAACAACAAAATTACATCAAATTCAATGTAAACAATTGCATTATCCAAAACATTGTTATTTTTTACACAAGTCAAAAGGATGCTAAATATCTACTTTTTCTTCTTGCCAGCTGCTAACCTTTTTACCCTTCAATATCCTGCAATTGCATCAAATTAACCATTATAATCACAAAACATAATAACAGAAAACCAAAAACAAAATAATATAAAGGTGAAAAACATTCTACATTAGTGTATATAAAACCATTCTACATTTTCCACGAATGTATTTCAAACGGCCTACATATCACTTAATAGTCTATGTAGATAAATCAAATATTGCAACATGCACTTGGCTATACTCAAAATTCTCATCAATTATAGTAAAATTTCAATATACCTATACAACTTTCAACGTGAGAGAATACAAAAATATTTTAAACCACCCGTCTAATCAAAATTATATAATATAAGGGAAATCCAATCCAACCATCCACTGAAATTATAAAAGCTAGGTGTAGTCTAATCCAATCAAAATATTTTCTCAATGAACTGAATATATTTTGTGCATAAATGCAGTAATTAACTGTATTAAGAGTTTTTAAATCAAAATAAAATATTTGAATTCTTAAACTTATTATTTCTTATTTAAATTAAAAATTAATGATCTAAATTTCCATGTTTTGTTAAATGTAAGATGAAAATTAGATAGCTTAAATAACTTGATTGTAGAGTTTTTAATTAACCACAAAGAATCTAAATTAATGGTAAAAGAAAAAATAAATACACTGACATTCATTGAGACAAAGTTGAATGGAATTGTTCTAGGCTACCAATGATCTATCAAATCTAATTCCACAGATACACATACACAGTGCAAAAAGCATGAAAGTAAAAGAAAGAAAGAAAAAAAAGACTAAAACACCACTAACTCGTTTCCACGACTAACAATGACTAGACTAATGTTGGTTTAACAAAAGCAAGGAAATTGAGTTTTGGAGCAATGATGAATATAGTCACGACATAGATTAAATTTATTTTTACACAAGCCAGTTTTAAATGCCCTAATTCAATACCTAATTCAAATTTAAGGTTTCAAGTGAGAACATGGGTGTTGCTACAAACTACTGAACAAGGAAAGTTTGTATTTGCATTTCACAGTTAGTGTTTCATGGAGCCAGGCCAATATATAAGCAACACCTAGGTAAGAAATTAAGATAACAAGATGTGCCAACTGCGTCAAAGATCCCAGATCTTTTTCAAGAACTTTGACATGTACAGAACACTCTAATCCATCCTGTTCACAAATCACAACTCGGCCTAGATTCCGAGTCTTCTCAAAACAATTGTTAGCATGGATAACATCTAACTTGAAAGCCAAATTCCCCACAGTCAATGACTGCATACATTCAGTCAGGAAATTTATGGCAGTCGGGTCAAAATTGGGGTGTTCATATCTCAGGCTCTAAGTTAAGATTTCAAAGAAAACACAGTCAATCAACTAACAGATCTCATGACTGTAGAGAATCCAGGTTAATCTAACAGGGGATGTTGAAAGAACAGACATTAACTACAAAAAAACCACCAATGTGTTGTCAAACGTTCACTTCTAAGCTATCATTTTTGCACAGAGTACTTATTGTTACAGCAAAGCCACATGGCAACTCACAGAAATTACAGTAAGAATGTATAGCATATAAAGGATGTCGAGACTTACCGAAACGACGGCCAAACGTTGAGAAGAAAAGAACGGCTGAGAAACTTAGTGTCAACGGAGCGGCCGAATAAAATGAACGTAGTCGGAGGGAGTTTGTGCGGCCGTAATCGGAGGGAGTACGAGCGCCTGTGAAACGTAGTCGGAGGCTTCCACCGATTGTGTTACGGTGGCCGAAGAAAAAGATATACAACCAGAAGAAATTCGTGAGATTTCGTGAGCGAAGAGGGAATTTCTTGAGCGGAGAAGGGATTCACAAGGGGTTCAATTAGGGTTCTTCGAATTCAGAAGCTTTGTTTGTGGATTGAGAGAGTTTGTTTGGGGATTGAGAGAGTTTGGGGATTGAAGGAATTTCGTGATTGAGAGAGTTTGTTCAAGGAAAAGAAGAACGTACGATAGGGTTTTTGGATTGGGAATAGGATTTTACGTGATATTTTATTTTTCAATTTCAATTTTAATTATACTAAGCCAGCGCTTTTACTAAAAGCGCTTTCTAATGGGAACCTAAGCCAGCGTTTCACTAAAGCGCTTTCTTATATGAAACTATACCAGCGCTTATAATTTTTTTTTTAAAAAATTTATTGGACTTTCTACAGCGCTTTATAAAAAAGCGCTGGCTAATATGGGCCTATACCAGCGCTTTTTGAAGCGCTTTCTAATGTTAACCTATACCAGCGCTTTTGAAGAAGCGCTATCTAAGATTGTCCCTATACCAGCGCTTTGCCTCATCTTTTAATACAATCTCCGTGTTTTATTTTTTATTTTAATTATGGCAGCGCTTTTGTAATAAAGCGCTATCTAAATGGCGCTGTCTATAATCGTTTTTGGCGTAGTGTCAGCGTTAGCATTCTTAGGAAGAACAAATTTGCGCTTGAAATTGCCAACTCTTCGCTCCATCCTCGAATACTCAACACCTTCTTCCCTCTTCTTCTCTCCGCTAATCACAAGGTAATCATCGTCTTCAACGCCAGCCTTTCTCTCGCTACCAAATTTCAATCTCGGCATGTCGATCTCATACACGTATGAATCTCATTTTAGATATTGGCCATTATATAGTAATCTATCTATTATTATCATAAGTTGAGTTTTATTTGATCTCAATATATCTCATTCATGTGGCCCTTCTAAAAATATCAATCCACTTCAATACAACCGATATAACGGAAAAATAAAAGAAAAACTGGTTCATTGTACTAGAATCTCTGACTAGAATCAACTCGAGATTGAAAAAAGAAACAAAAACCAAAAACCAAAAACAAAAGTTCCTCATTACTCAAAGGTGTGAACGGGGGATTAACTTCCTTATTTCTCCAGTGTTTGGGAGTTGAAACAATGCCTTACATCGTCAGCAAAGTTTTATTTGAAAGCATACCAACATCAATTATGGATATTTTGTTTTCATCATCCTTCCTCCAATCTTTGAATAAACTGATAAACAAAAGTTTGATAAAGAAAGCAATGAAGAGATATATACATACTTTTTGAAAAAAGAAAGCATAAAAGGATGTAAATGAATTGACTCAAAACATTGCAATGCTTATTTTATTAAAATCAACATGAAAGTACAAACAGAATTTGAAAGCAAAATAGCAAATACAGTCAAAAGGGAAATGCAAACAGAAAGGAAACATGGCATAATGGCTAATCAGCAACGAGGATGAGCTGTCCTGTCTGAAACACTGGCTTTAGGAAGTGATCTGGCTGACTCTAATTGAAGCTTCACTTGTCATGCCCTGACAAAGGTTGATTGATGACGTTAGGACCAACATCTTTGAATGATCATATCATCAAATCAATGCGTTAAGACCCCCTCTCTAATCCTAACATAAATTCATTGACAACTCAAGTAATCCCCTCTCTGAATTACATCACACCAAAATCACAAAATGCTCATTATTAATCAACAATGAAACACATGCATGCTAATAATCTATATTCACATATATGCAACTCAAAATAATCTATATTCACAATATTCCCATATTTCATACTTATTCTCAATGCTTAACATCTCGTCATAGCAACACAACTCTCGAGCACATATAATAATTCAACTCAATAAAATTATTAACTCACATATATGCAACTCATCTTTAACTCAACAATACACATGCCAACATGTATAATTTATCAACTCATACGCACAACTCATAAGCAAATTCATCATAGCATTCATTCATGTTACTTCACCAAAACCACAACACATCATCGTATAAACATAACGATTCGCTAACCAATCACACAAATCATTACAAACATCCTTACAGTAGGTAATTGACTACGACTCCAACATTTCATCCAGTACTACCGTGAGGTAGCTCTGCGTGTTACCTTTCTAACGCTTCAAACGACACGTCATTTGGATCTACGGATCAAAAAATATGGCCAAAATCGTCCGAAAAAAACACTAATAATTAAAAAATTCAAATCAACAATTAACATACTTACTAAATTGCTAATAATATGTCTTTGCGATTTCTTGAAAATATGCAAAAAGCTCTTGAGGTTTAGAGAACATGACCATGTGATCAGCATCAGGAATCACTCTGAAATCATTCACAGGATTTTGTTCAATCATTGCCATTTGAGATTCATACGTTGCCAATTTGTCTTCTCGACACACAACGCAAACTTTAGCAACAGTTCCGTAATTATCTTTTGTGACCTTTGTTTGCTCTTTGAACTTATCATCAAATGTACTTATAGGCCTTACTAATGTCATTGCAAGAGAAAAGTCCTGATTCATATATAATCAACATTATCAAAATAATGAATTACTATGAACATCTTATTTTCAAAATAATCTACATTCATTTTTCCTAATTAAAAAAAAAAATTATAAGAGTTTTTTGGGATTAACACAAGCATATTGATTAGCCAACATACCTCAGGTGGAGATAGTTGATACATATGGGATTTCATGTATTCTGGGGGTAATAGTATGGATCCATTTGATTTATTATTTGAGCTAATCCTAATGCCAAATAAAATCTTTGATTCAGAGTTGGAGGAACCCTGCAGTTATCAAAATAACAAAATAAAAACTTTATTCATAAAAGTCTAACTAGAAAAATGAGAAAACACAAAACAGTACCTCCTCAGTAGAAAACACTTTAGATGCAACTAATACAGAAACTGCTATTTTGTTTGGAAAAAATTCCATAGCCATAGATGTACAAATGCCACCAAAGCTATGACCCACAAGGATTATCCTCTCCTCTTGTGGCAATGACCTAACAAGTTGAATCAATGGTTCATAATAATCTGCAACAGAATCAACCTCATTCACTTGTTTTGGATGGATTCCAGAAGCAGCCAGGTCTAATGTAGTGACTTTATGGCCAGAAGATTCCAACAGAGTAACAAGCTTGTACCAACACCATGCTCCATGGGAAGCTCCATGAACCAAAACGAAATGCCTCTTGTTATCTACCATCTTTCTTTCCTAGGCTCTAGTTCTATATCACTATTCACTTCTTTATAAAAACATTCCAAAACCAAGCTTATCCAAAATGAAAATGGACCCACCTACAAGATATCGCTCCCTGCTACCACCCATTATAGTGCCTCCAAATTTACAAGATTAGTGGGGACCTGTGCCCACATAATTACAAGAGTAGGCCTGTCTCATTCGGAAACGTGATATAATAAATTCGGAAACGTGATATAATAAATTGCTTCAGAACCATTATAGAAATAATTCCGGAGATGTAACTTCAGTAAAATTGTGCGGAAAATTGAAATCATGTCACTTTTGCATGTCAGATTATTTCGGAGATACATCTCCGAAAAAATCAAAAATATTTCAATGGAATTTTGTCATCTTATCTTATGATATCAACATTATTTTGATTTTGTCTAGTCGGTGTTTTTCAATGTTTTTCTGCCTTCTGCTACCCAAAATTTCAAAAATAGCCATTCAATATTATTTCAAATATGCATCTCTAAAATAATTGGTGTTTAAGTAAACGTTTAGTACATCCAGAGATACATTTATAAAATCTGAAAACACTTTAGTATTTTCGTACGGAACACTAGAAAGTCATGGGGTGTATTAAGAAATTTCCTTAAAATTTAGAGGTCCTATGTGGTGTATCTCCTTACACATTCACACAGGATTGACCCTTGAAGAACTATTGAACTTTGGTCTGTAGATAATTTACGGGATGCCATAAATAGATGGACTCTAATATCATCTAACATCTCATTTTAAAACTGACTTGTAAACAGAAAAATGTCATTATTTATTCATTCTTTCATATTTTATCTATTTAAATGTGGAGTTTGGTTTCTTCCTTTGTTGATATTTGTGGAATGATACTGATATTAAAAAGATAATATGGAGAGTTAGTTAAACATTAAGTGAATAATGTCACAAAATGAATAATAACAAATTTGGACATACTAACAAAACTTAGTCAATAGCTTAAAATTTCAATGTTCAGAATATTGATAATGTAAGGAACCTGTTCATAAAGTTCTAGAGAGACCAACTTTGTTATTTACAGGTAACATCATTTATAGAACTCTACTACTAAAATTGGTCTTTCTGTAAATCAGTTGTAGTTAATTTAATTTATCCTTTCAAACCTCAAATCCTAGTTATAATTCAGATCTCATACCATTTCTAGCACAATTGTGTGCATATATGTATGAAACACAGACACAAACACAGAAGCGATACCAACAAATAAATAAACACATGTAATAGACACCAACACATGTGATGAGACATTGAACAATCTGAACCCGGAACAATAAGCTAAAAATTTGAAGAGTTAAGTTAGCATCTTGTCTATTTGATGACCTAAACCGTTTGATGCTATACATTCAGATACATAAACAACAAAAATATCTCCACAAAACACAAACTTTAGATTAAAAATAAATCTACCATACATATATCATCATAAACCAGAAGCTTACAAACAGAACCATTTCAAAATCACTAATTTGTAATGCTAAGAGTCGTTCCAAAAATGTTAACACAATGATTCAAATCACCACATCAACACATAAACCACTACATGATGATTAGTGAAAACATGGTTTCAAGCCATGAAAACCTGAACATTTCTTCTAGGGTTCTTAGGCTGAGGAGGAGGAGGCAATTTCTGAACAGTAACACTAAGCACTCCATTTTTACACATAGCAGAAACAGCATCAGCATTAGCATTCTTAGGAAGAACAAATCTGTGCATGAACTTCCCAACCTTTCGCCCCATCATCAAATACTCAACACCTTCTTCCCTCTTCCTCTCTCCGCTAACCACAAGATAATCATCATCAAGCCAAACCTTTATCTCTCCAGCAGATTTCAATCCCGGCATATCGACCTCGTACACGTATGAATCTGGATAAACCTTCACGTCTGCGGTAGTTGCAGTACTCATCTCCACATTGTCACAACGAGTCATTGTTGGTGGTTGTTGCTTAATAACGGGGGTTTTACCGTTAGGGTTTCCCTTTTCTTGAAGTTTAGGTTTCTTATTGTTCTTGTTGTTCAGCACGGAAAGCTTAGTAGAAATTTCCTTCTCCGATGAAGATGATGATGAAGAGGAATCCGACGATGAAGATGATGAAGAATCCGACAATGAAGATGAGGAATCCGACGATGAAGATGATGAAGAATCCGACAATGAAGATGAGGAATCCGATGATGAACAGCGTCTCTTCATCGTTGCTACCAATAACAAAAATAGGGTTTTGGAGTTTTAGGGTTATTACTTATTGATGCATAAACCCTTTCTTGCTTACCAAGATTTAATATGCCAGCCCATATTTATTTATTATAAAATTGCCTTTGAATAAGTTAGTGGGGCGAAGTATGAAATTTTTTGAAATTTTTTCAAAATTTCTGATATATTTTTGAAATTTCTAATAAAAACTCACGAAAATTTATAAAAATTTGATTTTTTTTCAAATTTTTTGATAAAAACGCATATTTTTTTAAAACGAATGACTTTATGCAAGGGTGTTATGGTAAAAGCATACCCCTACGTTAAATCGTCCTTGCTTACGAATATAGAGAAAAAACCAAAAAACAGATAACCCTCTGGGCTTGTTTTACTTGGGCCTACGCCCATAACGATTTCCTTACACTATTTTCTAATTGGCACCCCTGGGTATTTATTCATATTAATTTCTCTTTTTTAGATTTAGTTTCTTTTAAGAAGAATTAGAACATACCTTCATAATAAGTAAATTTTCTTTAAATTAGACTTTAATTTTTAGATTCAGTTAGATGTTTAGATTTTGCGTGCTAATTATAATGCACTAATCTTGGTTTTCTTCCTCCTAATTTAAATACTAAAATTTAGGGTTTTTCATCATGTTTGCATATTAATCGTGATTTACATTTTAATTCATAAATTGTCATTATTTAGGCTTCTTGAATGTTCTATCTTTGATTTGTATCGTTTATTTTCTTGCACTTTTAATGGTTTTGTGTATGGTTTAATCCTTTGTATGGTTTGTGGTTTCATCCCCCATTGTGGGTAAAATATAGGGGTGGCAAAACGGGCACGGTCCACGGGGAAAGTCCGTTTTACCCGAACTTTTTCGCGGGGCGGGGGGAGGTTTTAGGTCCGCTCCCTTTAGTATGCCCGCCCCGTTTTTTTGCGGGCATGAGTTTTTTCATTCAATTTTACTATTTTTAGGCCTAAAAGGTTCAATGTCCGCGGACTTTCCCCGCCCCTCCCTCACTTTTATGCGGGGCGGGGCAAGGTTTTTGATCCGCACTCTCTAATATGCCCGCCCTGCCCCGTTTTTTCGCGGGCTTTTGCGGGACAGACCTAAACAGGGCGGACATGCCCGTTTGCCACCCCTAGTAAAATATCTCTCATTCTCATAAAATTGTAATTCATCCCCCTCTTGGTAGGTAAAATGCTCCTCCTATCACATGGACATGTAATAGCGTATGTTTTACTTTTCTTTATTGATTTCTTTGCATGTTTATAAGTAAGATAAAACAAATCGACAAAAATAACAATTTCAAAATAAGACCAAGAACAAAGCTTGATCCAACGTCAAGTATTTTCAAAAACAAATCAAGTGAATACATCACACGTGAGTGCTTGGTTCAACGAAGTATCTCATCCATTCCACACAACTAAATAAAAAACAAAAGAAAAATTTCAAACACTTGATCTACATATCAAGTTGTCATTTTCAAACTTCTTTTTCACAACAAAATGGAATGGAGAAAGGGGTGATTGGGCACATGCCTCTTTCTTCCCAAGACTTTGTATACTGTTGTAGAACTCCCTATCCAGAGGCTTGCCTTCCAAGATAATACACTCTAAATAAAACAAGTATGATTTCTTCTTTATTAGACTAAAAAAAGGAGTGATCGGGCACAAACTTCTTCCTCTATGAGTGCTAAGATATCGTTGTAGACCTCATGGTCCGAATACTTGTCCTTTGATAAAGAAACATGACTCTACTTGCCTTATCTCTTTCAGAATAAAAACTTTTGGATGAAAAAGGAAGTGGTTGGGCACAAGCCTCTTCGATCCCTATGACTTTGCATACTGCTATAGAGCTCCCTGTCCGAAGGCTTGTCTCCACATAAAACCCACCTCAACTCATCAAATCTTATTTTTCTGCCTTAGGGCATCCAAAAATCTTTTGAGAAAATTTCCTCCTCCAAAGAAGATGATCATGAAGAGGAATCCGACGATGAATATTGTCTCTTCTTCATTGCTACCAGTAACAAATATGTTAGGATTTTGGAGTTTTAGAGTTTTCGAAATAAACTTAAACATTACTTTCTAGAACATCAATTCAAAAAACTTATTAAAATGATCCTAAAAAAGAAAAACATCATTGAATGAACATGTTTCAAGCAATGGTAACCTCAATAGTTCTTCTAGGGTTCTTAGGCTGAGGAGGAGCAGGCAATTTTTGAACTGTAACACTAAGAACTCCATCTTGATAGATAGTAGAGACAACATCAATACTAGCATTCTTAGGAAGAACAAATATGCGCACCAACTTCCACCTTTACCTTCATCATCAAATACTCGACACCTTCTTTCCTCTTCCTCTCTCTGCTAACCACAAAATAATCATCATCTTCAATGTAAACCTTTATGTCACCATCAGATTTCAATCCCGACATATCGATCTCATACATATATGAATTTGGATGAACCTTCAAGTCTGCGGGAGTTGCTACATGCATATCCACATTGTCACAACAAATCATTGTTGGTGGTATAATTGGGGCTTTACCGTTAGGTATTCCGTTTTCTTGAGATTTAGGTTTCTTTTTGTCCTTGTTCATCTTCATGGTAGAAGCTTCCTCATTTGTGTTGCCACAAAACTCTCCACCATAGATTCTAGGTTAGAGTGAGTTTGTGTTGCATAAAAGTTCTCCATTAACATTTCAAGGTTGGATTGTTGAAAATTTTATGGTTCCTCGATATACTATGGGTGGTTATTATAAAGAAGATTTTGGTGATTGTTCCACTCTGGATTATCGGTATCGGGGTAAGAATTTCCATGGTTATTGTTCATGAAACTGTCCATCCGTCGAACATATCCTTTAGCGAGAATTATTCAGAAAAGAGGGCTCAGAGTACACAAAAGAAATAAAAATAGCAAAAAAAAATGCTTTAGTCCAGACGACGTTAAAACAAAATTTTGATATCAACACAATCTCCCCGACAACAGTGTCAAAAACTTGATCTTGTATGAACCGAAAAAATCACAGTTGTGTCAAGTAATAAAAAGAATTGAACCCATAGAGAGATATGTGGTTACCAAATATTACTTCAACTATGTTCATCTAAAGTGATAAGAAAAAAGGGTTGTTTGATGCAGATTGATAAATAGATTTTAACGAGTAATAGAAAGAATGACTAGGAGCTATGAGCAACAATCAAGACTCACCCTTATGGTCATCCGTATTTGAATCAGAAGAATTTCTAAGTTTTTCTTATATAAATATTAGATAAATGTGTGTGACACCCATTTTCGTGGCATGCACATCTAAATGTGTTTCAGGCACAACTGTGCATTTCAATTAAGAGCATTACGCCTTGTCAAGCGACACCGCATCTTAATTGTTTCTCAACTGAGACCAAGTCACCTTGTCAATGGAAACTCTACTCAATTGTTTAGTAATCCGCTTTTGGATGTCGAATCATTATCTTTCGATACATGATTGACATTTGTTTTGCCTTTGTTTTGGCAACCGACATAGACATGGATTAGAATTTAAATCCTAAAATAAAGAAGGCCTATATTTCTTTGTGCTTACGAAAAGGATGAATCAATAGGGTTTTTCATTAGATGGACTCTCATAATTCCAGTCCCTAAAGATCTACTCACTCATGGTGAGATGAACAACAATAATAAACAAATTTAAGAGCATTGCAAAAAATATAAATAATTGAAAAGTAAGTAAAGCAATATCAAAAGGAAATAAAGATAAAGGTAATATTATAATATCACAAGTGGATAAATTACAAGAAAATAGTAAGAACTTAAACTAAGAACAAAGAGAAACAACAATTGTTTGAAGTGATAGTGGTAGAAAGTGATGGATCTTCCTAAGTCTCACCCTTAGGTGTCTCCCCTCTTTTGCTTGATGCCCAAGCCTATACTTATACTAATCCAAGCCATAAGTGACTCATAATTGGCACTAATTTTGTGCATTACTAACACTAGTTACATATTATCAATGCCATGTAGTTTATGGATGATGAAAGGTCACAAAAAGTTATCCAAAAAAAGTTATCCAAAAATTAAAAGATTGTGACTGCTTGAGTGCTAACACGGGCTGTGTGAGGGAGCACGGGCTGGCCGTGTTAGCCTCTAGATGCTTCTAAAGGCGTGTTTCAAAGGGGCCAACACAGCTTGTGTCATGGGACACAGACACGCCGTGTTGGTTTCAGGAAATTTGTCTTGGAAGCGATCTGTTTCGTGTGATCTTGGACCTTAATCGTCCTCATTCGCTCCATTGACCTCTTATTGCCTGAAAACACAAAAGGAAGACAAAATCACATAAAAGCGAACTAAAATGGTGCAAACACACATAAAAATTGAAATAAAACAAGCAAGAAAATGATGCATTTATCCCTTATCAGGAACACAATCATAAGTTGACAAAAAATTGAAGGATGTACATATATAAAACATCTAAAACCAGAAGAGGTAAAGGTTGTTTGTGAGATGACATATGGTATAGTTCTTTCGAGAAAAATTTGTATGACGCTGAAAAATTTAAATTGTTGCAATTCTACTACCACCTAGCACATCTATAATACATGACACATATTTAGACAGTCTATTATGGCTCCAAGATCTGAAATACAACATATGAGGAAATGTTTGGTTGAAAATAAGTGTGTGCATAGATACATATTATTGTATTTTTTTTTTTTGGTAAAAGGGAGGGCCTAAGCCCAAAAGAAACAACTACACAGGAGGACCATTAGGGTCAAAAACACCAAGAAGGTCATGTTCTAGTTTATCATAAATAAAAAGAGGCATGTCAAAGAAGACTTCTAAACCATGTTGCATATGCCTTCCTTGTAACGCTAACGCATTGGCACATTCGTTAGATTCCCTATGAGTAAAAGAGAGCTCACAGGTGGGAATTTTATCCATGAGATGAATAATCTGATTCTCTACAGTCGAGAGGCCAGACTTATTTCTCTTGGCTTTGGAGAGGACATCAATCACCACTTTAGCATCAGTATCTATTTCTACTCTGTCAAACTTGAGCTCAACAACCATTTTAAGGCCTTCATAAACACCCCACAACTCAGCTTTGATAACACTGCAATTTCCAATAAACTTGGAGAAACCTCTGATCCATTTACCATTTGAGTCGCGAATAAGCCCACCACAACCAGCTGTTCCATCTAACGCTCTAGAAGCATCCACATTAAGTTTGACAAACGACAAGCGAGGAGGAATCCAGCGAATACTTCTCTTCGTCTGCACTGCGTCGATAATCTGCGTCTGAGTCTTCATAGCCATAGCATAATCTTGCACCTTATTCGCAATAACCATGCACTGATCCGGAGGTCTAGAATAATTCACAGTGTGAAGTTCTGCATTACGCCAAGACCAAATAGTATGACACCCAACAACCCAGAAATTCCTCCAATCCACATCTTCATGAGGACACGAAGAAACATTCAACCGAATCCAATCATGCCAATCTAGCTTAAAAAAATCATCTATAATACTAGGTGGCACACGATTGATCCAAATTTTGCGAACCTGCAAACAGTCCCGCATAGCATGCATAGAGGACTCACACGAGTTCCCACATAGAGTGCAAGCAGCTCCTCCAATGCCAATGACGTTTTTTCTGAAATTTGTCATCAACCTATCATGATTCATCAGTCAAATAAAATACTTGACTCTTTCAAGAACCTTCAAGTTCCAAATCCTCTTCCACACGGTATCAACAGGAGCTAACTCATTTCTCATGCGACTGTGGTAAAAAGAACTAACAGTGCACGTACCATTTAATTATCAAAGATATTTTCGGGATCCATTTAAATTGCATTAACTTGTTTAACATATATCTGACTATGTTATAAATGGATTCCATTTATAAAACTAACAACTAATACCTACCATTGTTTGAGTTTGTCTGTGTCACTTCTATTTTGTTGAAATAGTCAATTTTAGTTTCTCATATGATGTCTGGAAAGGAATAAAGTTTCATTTGGGCTTCAGAGAAGTGTTGTCATCTGTTGAAATATGCAAAAAAACCTCCCAAGGTAATTGTAATTAACCGGGATAATGCTTCGATGAATGTTGTTGACAAATCTTTTCACAAGTATACTACTCTATTATGAAGGTATCACATTTTCAATAATGTGAGAGCAAGGTGTAAGTTGGATGTCAATGTGAAATATTTAATATTTAAGGATCAAACCAACTGAAGGATGGAAAATTGTAATGGATACATGGGAAATTATCATGGAGTCTAACTCTAAGGAAACATATCTCCAGTATCTTCGCATGTTCAAAGTTCTATGTGAAAATTTTCCAAAACTTGTGAAATATGTGGAAGGTACAATACTGGGACAGGTGAAAAAGAAAATGGTAAGATATTTAACATACAATAACCAATAGGATGGAATCTACTCGCATCATATTAGAAAGGACCCCACTAAAACTATGATTATGATAACTCCGTTTATTTGAATTATTTAGAAAATTTCTTTGGCCACCTCCCAACCTTCTAGTCCACCTCTGGTGAAAAACCCAGACTACCCCTGACTTCGGAAATGCATTTCCGAAATGCAAGAAAAAGGTGTTTTCGGAGATGCATCTCCGAAAGCGCCTTTTTTTAGAAATAATTGTCTTATTTCGGAAGTTCATTTCCGAAAACAGCATTTCGGAAATGAACTTCCGAAATAATGCGCGTTTTGCAGATTAAGCAAAACACTCGCTTTCCCCCATTCATTTACCCTAATTCAACATCAAACACAACCAAAGAAGAAATTTTGTGCAAACACACTTCCAAGGCTGCATCAAAGCTCCAATCACATTGCTATACTACATTCAAAAGCCCTCAAATCACTCAATTTGTAAGTTTTGAATTTGTTAGATCCATTATTCAAATGCATGTTATTTAGGTTTTCAATTGCATAAATGATATATGGGTAGGTTGTTAGTAGTATTTAGGTTGTTTAGAAGCATTTTGAGTTATTTTTAAGTCTGGTTTTGGGGTCTGCCATGGAAGTTGCAGAAAACTTCATCGCAGGGGTGTTTCGGAAGTTCATTTCTGAAAACACCTCCATCCCAGTTTCAGAAATGAACTTCCGAATTGTATCAGAAGTTCAATTTTTTTAGTTTTTTCTTTTGTGTGGCATATTAATTGATTTCAATTGTTTACAGGAACATGTCAGGCAACCAACCAGCACGCATCAGACAGGGTAGGGAGACCCAGACTGAGTCGGCTAGACGCGAGCGGGCGGCGGCGCAGCTGGCGTCGACACAGGGACGGGGGCAGGGCCGGGGACGACGTGTGCGAGTTCCCGTGGGCGAGGGAGAGGGTACATCTGCTTCAGGATCTAGGAGTCGGCTGGCTCGGGTATCTTCTTCCCGCCAGCGAGAGGAGGAGGAGGAGGATGAGGAGGAGGTGGCGGCAGTGCCCTACCACGAGCCGGAGGGGGTACCGGATGTTGACCCTCCAGCCGGGGAGGAGGATGAGCAGGAGGACAGCTATCCGGAAGGGCCCTTTGACACTTCCGTGCTGATTAACTACCACGATCACGTCGCTCGGCGTATCTGGGAGGGAGAGGTATTTTTTATAATTTAACCGTTTATTTGTCACCATTTTTTATAATTTAACTGTTTATTTGTCGCTTATTTGTTTTTTTGTAACAGGAGAGAGAGCCGTTGAAAATGGTGAACCACGTCCGGAAGATTTTCAGTCTGTTTAAACCAGCAGCTGAGTGGTTTAACGACCATGTGTGAGGTTCAGGGCTTAGCGGGCTCTGCATGACGGAGTACACCACCATCAGCACCGGCATGCAGGGGGCATTTGTGGAGCGCTGGCACAAGGAGACGTCCTCTTTCCACTTGCCGGTTGGGGAGATGACGATCACCTTGCATGACGTGCAGTGTCTTCTCCACCTGCCGATTAGGGGGCCGCTGTTGCACCACTTCCGGATCCAGAGGGTCGAGGCCATTGAGTGGATGACGCTCTATTTGGGCATGGAGCACGAGGTTGCTCACTTTGAGTGCGTCATGACATCTGGGCCTCATGTCCGGTTCACCACACTGAGCTGCTATTTTGAGCACCACCTGGACGCGGCGGCCGAGGCCGAGGAGGCGGGTGACGAGCTATTCACACACTATCACCGCGGCTGCGCTCTCCGGTGTTGGTACATGCATGTGGTAGGCGCTGCATGCTTTGTGGACAAGAGTGCAAGGTACGTCGACGTGACCTACCTCCGCTACTTCATGGACCTGGATACCGTTCACCAGTGGAACTGGGGGGCAGCTACTCTGGCATACCTCTACCAGAAGCTGAATGAGGCCTCCAACTGGAGGACGAGGCAGTTGGTCGGATCCTGCACACTACTTACGGTACGTTTTATTTTAATACATTATCGTATTTATTTATTTATGTTTCGTATTTTTTTTAATACATTATCGTGTTTCTGTTTCATAGCTGGATCATCTCCTACTTCTCCCGCATCCACGGCTTTCACATTGATCCTGCGTACGTGGACGCCATGCCCAGGGCCTCCAGATACGTTCTCTAGAGGGGGAACGATGCGATGGGACCATACCGTGGATACCTGGACCACACGATGCACGACGACGTCACCTGGAGGTCGTTCAGCGACTACGCTCAGATTGTCCCCTTTGACGGCATTGCTCTATATTCAGGCTGGCTGGCATGCGGGACTACCATCATGGTCCGGTATCTCCCTGAGCGGTGCATGCGT